>NC_037677.1:51320829-51406772 GCF_003255815.1 Theropithecus gelada
TTTTTTGTATTTTTAGTAGAGACGGGGTTTCACCGTGTTAGCCAGGATGGTCTTGATCTCCTGACCTCGTGATCCGCCTGTCTTGGCCTCCCAAAGTGCTGCGATTACAGGCTTGAGCCACCGCGCCCGGCCCACACTTTCTTTATGTCTCTTTATATCAACCCTAGAAGACAGAAATTGTAAGATTAATTTTGTGGCCAGGCGCGGTGGCTCAAGCTTGTAATCCCAGCACTTTGGGAGGCCGAGGCGGGTGGATCACGAGGTCAGGAGATCGAGACTATCCTGGCTAACATGGTGAAACCCCGTCTCTACTAAAAATACAAAAAAACTAGCCAGGCGTGGTGGCGGGCGCCTGTAGTCCCAGCTACTTGGGAGGCTGAGGCGGGAGAATGGCGTGAACCCGGGAGGCGGAGCTTGCAGTGAGCCGAGATCACGCCACTGCACTCCAGCCTGGGAGCCCAGCGAGACTCCGTCTCAAAAAAAAAAAAAAAAGATTAATTTTATAACTGAGGAAAGTGACAAATGGTGCCCCCAGGTCTTACAGTGTATAGTGGCAGAACTTTGGTTGACAGTCAGGTAGCCTGATAACAAAGGTCTTGCTCTTTACATTATTCTATGCCTGTTAGTCCCGAATCTCTTCAGCCTGCATATTTCAAGTTCTGAATTAATTCCCCAGAGTCCGCTTCTTTAATGAACTGAATACTGATTTATTTCCTCCCTACATGAAGAGGCTGGAGTCATGTATAATGATGTATTCTTGTAAGGCATCTTTTAGAAGGGTTTCCACAAAACAGAATGCTATGTGAGTGTTCACCAGGATTACTAATGGCCAGAATTCAGACAATGTGAAACGTGGCATTATTCACAGAAATGAGTGGTTATCAACCCAGGACCAGAGAAAAATTCTGCACCATTTACGACTTCCATTCTTTTTTATGGACCACACTTGCCAGTTGGACATTTAGATTATGGCAATTATTGACAACTTGCACTATTTAATAGAAATATGAAAATAATTTTACTTTTTTACCCCTGTAGCATGAGTTCAGGACTTTACTGAGTCTCATGAATGTCTTCTAGCAGATATTTTTAAAGTTATTTCGATATTTTTTTGAAGTAATACACTATATGCATGTTCTCTCTTTATTCTTCAGCAAAAATGTCTTATCAGTGTGTTCACAGTTAAGTACATGACTTTTTATCCATCTCTTCCTAGGACTCAAGTTCAAAAATAATTTGCTTTGTTTATATTCAGTTGTGGCTACAGATTTTCACAACCTTATTTCTGTTAAAGGACAAACATCTCCTGAATTTAAAATTTTATATTGGCAGACAAATGATAACTCAATTTGATTGACTTTTTTTTTTTTTTGTCTACCTAAAACTGAAGTGTATTCTAAGCTTCTCATTATCCAGGGCCATGTAAAGAAGACTATTTATGTTTGAAGCACACGGACATTGTGTTTAAATAACAGTAGATTCAAGTAAGTATACTGAGTCAGCCCACAAATTCTAAGTGTGATTAGCTCATATAAGCTAAGGATTCACACAAGTGCGAAAAAGGGGAAGGAATATTTCAAATAAGGGAAGGATTCACATACATCTAAAAGTGCTGGTTTGTCTTAAAGCTTTGGCTATCTGTGTATGCTGCACCCCAGTCTGAAATGTCATTCTTCCTTTGAATGAAGAATGAGCTCCTAAATAGCCTTCAAAACTCAGCCATAAAGTCGCCAGCTCTGAATTCCTTACCTGACCTCCACAGTCAAGCCATGTACTTTGCTCTCTTCACGTTCTTTTGGCAGCTCTTCCAATGTTGTACCTAATAATGTGTCCCTTGTCTATCTCACTAGATTATGGTATAAATTTAAATTGTCTATTCCAATAATTTTTAAGAATTTTTTATTCCTTCATTCATTCAACACGTATCAATTGAGTCTGTATTGTGATGCAGAAACCCAGCAAGCCTGTCCCATGACAAAGCTTGAACAGTAAAAACAGTCTGTGAATGCTCTCATAGGCCCAGTGAAGGATATAGGGGGCTTTTCTTTAACCACAATGCAATGGAAAGCCCTGTGTCAGAACAGAACTATAAGGCCGTTGTTAGTTTTCTCATACAACTGGAGTTCACAACATGAGGCTCAATGTGCTGTATGAGCTTCATGGATTATAGGGCATAACTCTCCAATTACCATTCTCATTCTCAGGGTGGTAGCAGTGAAAAAGAAGAGATACTTGAGGAAGAGAAATATTTGAGAGTTCAGCGTGGTGGGTCTAGGTGATGAATCAGGTTAGTCTGAAACACGGAGTGGTAAGCCTGTCTCAATAGAGGATTGAGCTCTCCAATGAGAAAGGAAACCATTGTAGATGAAGACCCTGGACTTGATTTTAAACATGTGGATCCCTCAGCATCACTTGTTGAAAGTGGTGTCTGCCAGTTTCTCCACTGTCAACTCTTTTTCCCTCTCCATAATCTATTCACTAGAAACAGGTCACTGAGTCCAGCTCACAAACAAGGTAAGAAAATTATTCTTCATCTTCCAGAGGGAGCAGTGTCAAATCAGGTATGAACATATGTTAAAGCCACCCAGTAATGAATAAATATTATAGGACAGGGATTTCCTAGCTATGCAAATATCTTATATCTCCTTAACACGCCACCTTTTTTTGATTCTATTTGGTGACGGTATTTAAAAAACGAGGGAGATCAGTCTGGATTTGTTGTCAGCAGCCAGAATTGCATGAGTCTTTTCTGAATGCCACAACCCTCCCATCCTTTTGCCTACTTAATTCTAGATGTTCCAATCTGTAATGGCCAGCGTTTCTTCTAGGAAGTAAAATACCACTGATCATGTTCTAGGGATTCTGGTTGAGAACAGCATAGAGTTGGGTCTCTCTAATGTGGTAACGTTAAGGAGTGATATAGTGGTGTCTTTGTTGGAGGCACTTGATACTCTAACTGACCCTTTGCAGAAGAGAGAAGCAGTAGCCCAGTGCAGTGACCGTGGTATGCAACTGAATTTTAAAGGGACAGCCAGACAGGGGCACTAATTTCCACAGTCCAAAGTCTTATGTATGTACACAGCAGTTCTCCAGGTAGCCGAGAATACTTTTTGCTAGTTTCACCCTTTAAGGATCTTCTAATTTTTCCAAATAGTTACTAATGATATATCTATTCCATTACCTCTTATGATAAGAAAAAATATTACATTACCATGAGAAATAGAAACTTTATGTGAACTTAAATGCCTAGAACTTACTTTTCTGGTCAACATCATCCCTCCTTCAAGGATATTCTGCACAAGACAGTGCATTACCAACCAGCAGGTGGCTTGCAAGGATGAAAATCCAAGTGAGGGGAGACAGTGTACAGTCTTAATTACAGTGCCCTGGAGGTCTGCTGTACCACAGTGAAAACTCCAGAGCACACAGAGGGCCGTCAAGGACACCTAGTGTCTTTGGATGCCAGGATACAGTCTTCCTTAGACAGTACTGAAAATATCAATACATTCTAGTTGTTGCTTTCTTTCTTAAGACAATTAAAACCTTTTAATCAGTGCTGAAAATATCGACACATTCCAGTTCTTGCATAGTCTCTCTAGATAATTAAAACCTTTTAATCGGAGATTTTATAAGGCTATGACTTATTTTGCACTCACCTATTAATTTATGTATTATACAAATATTTATTAAGCACCAATTGTGCCAGGAATCATATAGAAACTGGGATATAATCCATGATAAAGTCACTTGTGACCTCTGTTCTCTTAAAGAGAAGAACTGAATAAGATCCCAGCACTTAATATTTGCACTTTATACCTGGTATATATTCTAATCCTTAGGTAGCAGTTCTCTGGGTAGCGAATATTTTAAATAAATTTGCTGAATTTTCTAATTTTGCTCTTCAGGGTCACTTTATTTTCTCAAGCACTGAGAATGCTTCAACTTTGTCTGGATACTGTTTGGAAGCCATCATGAATATAATCTCTATCTGATAGTCAAGGTCTGATCCTGGCTGCAAGGGGCCTCAAGCTCATGCAATTTGAGGTTGCCTCTTTAGGAAAGACAATACAAAATCACAAGTACACAATTAAGTGTTAAATATAATATTAATTAATTTTTAAATAGAGGTAGGGCTTTGCCATGTTGCCCAGACTGGTCTCCAACTCCTGGGCTCAAGTGATCACCTGCCTGACTCAGCCTCCCGAAGTGATGGGATTACAGGCATGAACCACCTACCATGCCCAACCAGAATATTTATTTAGAATAAGAAAGTATTGCAAACATTTATTGAAGTCCTGGATACCCAGTTTTATTTCTTTTGAGATTCTTTTAGGCAATTTGTCAGAAATACTTACATAGGGCCCGGCGCGGTGGCTCAAGCCTGTAATCCCAGCACTTTGGGAGGCCAAGACAGGCGGATCACGAGGTCAGGAGATCGAGACCATCCTGGCTAACACGGTGAAACCCCGTCTCCACTAAAAAATACAAAAAAACTAGCCGGGCGAGGTGGCGGGCGCCTGTAGTCCCAGCTACTCGGGAGGCTGAGGCAGGAGAATGGCGTAAACCTGGGAGGCAGAGCTTGCAGTGAGCTGAGATCCGGCCACTGCACTCCAGCCTGGGCAACAGAACGAGACTCCATCTCAAAAAAAAAAAAAAAAAAAGAAAAAAGAAATACTTACATAGAAACACAACCTAACTTCTCCCCAAAATTCTCTACACTTTTTTTTCGGAACTGGCAGCCCTCAAAGGAGACCGTGCATGTGAGTGGCCTTGAAGCTGCAAGTTCGGTAGCTTCATGGTAGAGCGCCATCTGCCCAAGGTGCTCTTTGAGGTAGAGCAGTCAAAGGGACAAAGGCAGAGTGAAGTTAAAAACAAGAAGTAAATCCAAATCAAATTTGACCAAGGACAAAGCAAGTCACCAAAGGTGACGTTCCGAATGAGGGGAGGCCAG
This sequence comes from Theropithecus gelada, assembly GCF_003255815.1. Taxonomy (NCBI): domain Eukaryota; kingdom Metazoa; phylum Chordata; class Mammalia; order Primates; family Cercopithecidae; genus Theropithecus; species Theropithecus gelada. The sequence continues at coordinate 51,325,781 of NC_037677.1, forward strand.
GTATAGAGTAAATGCCAGGAATCGTGATGCCTGAGAAAAAGACAAAGGGGTAAACAGAGTGTGGGGGAAGTTTTTTTAAAAATGGGCTGTGAGTGTATGTAAAAGGAAATGAAGACACATGTGCCTACTGTGCTCCATACCCCTGAACCTCAAAGTGTGCCTCCATGTGTGGCTCTGCATCTGGCATCTCAAAACATTACTACGACCTAACGGGTTGGAGTCAGGGAGAGGACACAGAAACGCAGGAGAGGACATGCGTGCCTTGTTCCCTCCCCGATTGCTCTGGTGTGCATTTAGTATGACTCACAAATAGGCAGAGATCCTCTCTCCCTGTAAGAGAGGCTAGAGACACTTTCAGGTCCACTGTAGAAATGTGACAGAGTTGCAGAATGTTCCTCAGGCTCTTCAACTTACTGTTTTGGAAACCTACTAAAGTGTAGCAAGTACACAGATCTTGTTCTTAAAAAGCTGTTTCCTGGGAGAACCTGCATCTTCATGAAGCCATAGTCTCCTGCTGGGAAACAATGTTTTTTTGTGTCTTTCAATATGACCTGAGAAATATCCTCTAGAATCAATATATTGTTTCAAAAATGTTGTGGGAAAAACCTACCTAAGATAAACACTGACTGTCAAAGTTTGGTCTTTTAGGAAAATATAATAATGCTTGTAAGAAGTCAGGAGGCTTTATTATCTTTGAAAAAAATGCGTATTATCTTTAAGTGAAAAATGTAAAATTTCCAGAAGAGGGATACATATTAAATAAATAAAAACTCTGAGTTTTTAAGGGATAGTCTAAGATGAAAGAGAGGAAAATTTTATCCTGAAGAGAAGAAATACAGGAGAACTGTGGGCAAGGGCAAGTGGAGAGAGAGACAGAACAAGTGGAAGAGCAGGAGAAAGATTCAATGTGTGGTGGGAGATGGAATCCTTGGAAGAGCCATAGTCACTTGGGAACATTTCCATGGCAGTAAATGGCTAATTTTTTTTAGAATAACGATACCTGATATTAAATGCTAACTTACCTCCTCCTCTTTGTTGCAATTGCTCATTGTTACACTCACATTTTTCAGTAGAAATGAGCCATTCCCAACACCCTTATATTGGAAATGTGCCTGGAGAATGTAGTAGCAGGAGTAAGCCACACCGGGAAACACAGGAATCAAAATCAAAGGTAAGGAAGAGAATAATACTGGAGACATTGACTAGGGGTGGGTTTGCTTCTAACAAATCATTCACTGCTTTCCCACTGAAACCTCAGAGGATCTGGGAAGGGTTCTATACTTCTGGAAGCGTAAAATACAAGAGGGACGCTCCCAAAAGGCTTGAGAATGTGGAGCTATTCTGTAGTTACTCGATCTTGGAAAAACCATTTTTGCAGCCCAACCTTTAAAATGAGGGCTTAGACAAGATAGATCCAATTAGATGAAGTAAAATTTCTGGTATTAACCCAATACAAACTAGTTTTTCCTTCTGTGGACTAAGAAAATAAAAAAAAATATATGTTCTTCTGAATTATTCCTTGGAATTTTATTTTTAAGAACTACTCAGGTTATACATTTGCAGAGTTGGGATTATATGCAAATTTTATGTGACAGATACTATTCTTATATGATTGATCTGGGGATCTTCATGAATATTATGAGACTTTATACATATGCTTATATTATTTCAGATATATGTCAGTACGTGAAATTTGGAAAGGCACAGGTTTTACTCTAAGCAACATTTGGGAACCTGAGAATTTCTGAAAGAACTTGGATTTTAATGGTTTTTATTGATTGCTAAAATATAGGCGTCTATGAAGAAAATAATGTGAAATACACATAGTTTTTTACTCAGGATTGAATTGAAGTTATTTTACAGGAAAAAGTTGGACCTATATGAATTGCATATGTTAAATATATTATAGTGCCTTAATAATAATAATAACATTCTTGCACCATATGCTTTTATAAATGCTTACTAGTATTCAAGAATTTAATTCTCCCATCCGAGGCGTAGAGATATTCACTAGTCTGTGCAAAATCAAAAGGACTATTTGGTTCCAGCCTGCTCTTAGCTGTCAGACTACAACAATTCTATAAAATATAATGCTGTGCAGCCTTTGCAAATTATGATGTAAATGTGTATTTCTTGAAATACAAAGGTGTTCATGAGAAACCAGAAATAACAAAGCAGATTGGCATATAATTTATGTACATGTGCATGTATGTGTGTATCACATACATAAATGCTTTATAAAGTCCATTTTTATTCTCCTAATGGTAATCTTAATCTTTATAAATATACAGTTATTATACGACATTTACAAATAGTTCAATTTTAAGAATAAAGTAGTATATTTTGACTTTTTCCTGACCTGAGGAAAATATTTTTAAAGTAGCACATCTTCATTTCTTAGAGTATTTTTTTATTTTTTAATTTTTTTTGTCTAAGGTTGGAATTATTTACATGTAACTCTATACTCATCATGTGTTATGAATTATCAGATCCATTTTTACATTACAACTTCCTGACTTTTTGTTTTTTAACTTCTTTGTTTGAAAGTTTCATTGAATTCATATGACCAACAGTACCAATCTGCCTGGGACTGAGCAGCTTCTTGGGACATGAGACTTTAGTTCTAAAACTGAGACAGTCATGAGCAAATCAGGAATCTTGATTGCCGGGACAGTGTTGTGATGGTTAATATTGAATGCCAGCTTGATTGGATTGAAGGATGCAAAGTATTGTTCCTGAGTACGTCTGTGAGGGCATTGCCAAAGGAGATTAAAATTTGAGTCAGTGGACTGGGAGAGGTAAACCCACCCTCAATCTGGATGGGCACCATCTAATCAGCTGCCATCATGGCTTAAATAGAAGCTGGCTAGACTGACTGAGCCTTCCAGCCTTCATCATTCTCCCAGGCCGAATGCTTCCTGCCCTCGAACATCAGATTCCAAGTTTTTCAGCTTTTGGACTCTTGGACTTACACCAGTGGTTTGCCAGGGCTTCTCAGGCCTTTGACCACAGAGAGAAGGCTACATTGTCGGCTTTCCTACTTTTGAGGTTTTGGGACTCAGATTGGCTTCCTTGCTCTTCAACAGATGGCCTTCTGTGGGACTTCCCATCGTGATCGTGTAAGTCAACACTTCTTAATAAACTCCACTTTATATATACATCTGTCCTATTAGTTCTGTGCCTCTAGAGAACCCTGACTAATACAAGTGTAACCTTTAAGCAAAATTTATTTACCTGAAGAGAATATTAAAGATATCTGTACTTATACCTGAAAAAAGATAAATGAATAGAGGAATATATTGAGAAAGAGAAAGGGAACGATGATTGGAAGGAAGGAAGGGAAAGATTCACCCATGCAAAGACTACAGATCTTTGGCTGGGTGTGGTGGCTCACCCCTGTAATCCCAGCACTTTCGGAGGCCAAGGTGAGTGGATCAACTGAGATCAGGAGTTCGTGACCAGCCTGGCCAACGTGGTGAAACCCCATCTCTGCTAAAAATACAGAAATTAGCTGGGCGTGGTGGCAGGCACCTGTAATCCCAGCTGCTAGGGAGGCTGAGACAGGAGAATCACTTGAGCCCGGAAGGCAGCAGTTGCAGCTGAGATCAGGCCAGTGCACTCCAGCCTGGGCGACAAGAGCGAAACTCCACCTCAAAAAAAAAAAAAAAAAAAAAAACTACAGATCTTTGTACACGTTTGTATGTATGTATGTATGTATGTATGTCTGAAAAGATATATGTTTACACATGTAGCTCTCTATGTATATGTAGAAATGTAGAAATGATTAGAAGGGAGAGACAATAGTGTGTTATAGTCTTAATTTTGATACTTATCAGTACCATAATTTATTCATTATATAATTATAACAATTATAAATTTAGAAATATTTTTTATGTTTTTAAAGTGCTTTATTAAAAACATACTAACTCCAACTGCATATTATCTCTTGTCTAGGTCAGAGAAAAGTCTATACTCAGAAATTCTTCAGTGCTTTCTTTCCCTTGTTAGGATTATACATGAAACCTGCCATGTATCAAAGCCATGAAATTGTGAGAAAGGCTTAGCCTCTGGTCCTCTGAAGTTACCATTGCTTCTTGCTAAATGATGCTCTGTAACATGTTGGTCCAGATCATCTTCTAAAAGCTTTCAGAGCTGTGGCCCTCACTAAGGTCCTCTCTATTGGACTTAGACAAAGCACTCAATTCAAGCTGAGAAACTGAATTACCTTCATAGACATCCAAGCAGCGGTCACCCAGCTGAGAAGATTCCTCTTCTGTGGCACTCTGTGGTGGAGAGATGCACCATTGCTTCTTATGGCACCCACAAAATTCTGTCCTCCTGTCTGGTTTCAGAGAGCCTTTTCCCAGAATAGCCCTTCTTTTTCCAGCAAGGCATGCAACACCTGCCCACCCACTTCCGAAAACCAGGTTCAAACCCCTTAGGGGCCAGGATTCTAAAAATTCTAAATGAAAAGAGCCAAGAGCTCAAGGATAAAATGTACGATGATCCCTTGGCAGTGGAATTTTACATTTTATAATTATATTTATAATATTATATATATATTTATGATATATATTAAAATAAAATTATAGTTTGATTATGAGCTTTTATCAGCACCCCTAATGGGTATTTTATGATACCCATTAAATAATGAATAATTTGACTCCTAGTTTTAGTACTTTTATAAAGTAGATATTTAATAAAACTTCAGTAGCTTATTCTTCCCGACTCTTGTACACAAAGCACATCTGAAGCCATGTCTGCCTTTTCTGAGAACTAACTAATGAAAATATTCTTAAGAAGGGAAAAAATGCTTTCTACATATCCATTAGTGTAAACATGTTTTTAATAGTACTGATGGCAATAATTAATGAAACCACTTGAGGTAGTTCTTTACTTAAAAGACATCAATTCTATTTAAATTTACCACTCATTCTAACATGGTGTATAAAGAGTTTTCTTGTTTGGGAATCTATCTTAGTGTAAATACTCAAAGGAGAATATTGACTTCCTAATGCTTTTCATTTTCTAGGTAGTTAAGATGTTGCTAGAATTGAGAACTACCAAAGGAATTGTAGGGACAAATATAGTCTCTAGAAAGTTTACATATAAATTCTAACTTGTTTGGTACTCTTGAGTATGTTCATTTTGGCTTCCTAGTAGACACCAGTTTATTTTCTAATTTCTTGCCTTTAAGCTCTTTGGCAAGAACTTTAGCACAAAATATAAGAAGAGGTAGGTTGAGGGTCGTAGGCAAATTCTTACTGAAATAAAATCTTATAAATTGTAACTATGTATTTCCAAGACAGCAGGCATAGACCCCTCTAAGAAGGATATTCCCTCTTCTCAGGAAACTGCCTCTCATCACCACTGCCTCCTTTAACTTAGCATCCACTTTGTACAGTATGATCTTAGGGTGAGCATCTGCCTCTCAAGTGTTCCTTTGTCCAGGAATTTGAAAAACTTTATCTCAAGATAGGTGAGCATATGAAATGGGGTAGGTGTAAAATTTCGGGAACTGAGGCAGGTCATTTTCAACTGTGTACACTACAGAGCAGAGAAAGTTGCTCAAATAAAAGAAGATGGTTTGGTAGCACTATTGATGTTGCCTACATCCCTCCTGTTCCTCATCCGCCTTTCTTGAGGCCCAGTTGCATTAACGCCCTTGGGTTTGTGAGACATTCCTGCATGATTACAATAAATTCTTATTCCTCAATCTCTAATTTTAGTTTCCATAACTATGCAACTACTGCCTTCCTTTCTCTCATTCTCTTTCCCCATCCTTCCATTTTAATGCTTGCTATAATTCTAGCAACTGTCAGTGTTCTATATATAACCCTTCTAAGAAGAGAGTCACTGCAATATCTAGGAGCCCATTATCGAGTGATCTTCACCCCTCTTCAACTTTAGTCACACACATCCTTAATGTAGGCATTAGCAGTAATGACTTAAATGATGAAACTTGCACCTTAAACATTCCCCAACTCAGACCACAACCTCCCACCCTTCCATGTGCTTCACACTCATTTCTATCGCTTTTGATTTCTTAGTAAACTCCAGGCCCTCAGAGGTTAGAAACTTAGACACCAGAGTCAGACAGACCTGGAATTTAATCTTACTTGTAAATCAAATGATTTTTGCAAGGAAAATTATTTATCTTTCTGAGGCTAAAATGATTCAGCTGAACAAAGGGAGTAATATCAGTCTCTGAGGTCGTTGCTTATGCAACACAGCACCTGGCACACAGGAGACACTCAATCGATGCTATCTGTGTAATTCTCATACTGTTATTACTCTTTTCATTTCTCCTTTAGTTTATCAAAAGGCTCCTAGTTTTTCTTCCTTCTCTGGCCACTCGTGGGCGCGCAAATAATCTGGATAACCCATATCCTTAACATCAACTCTTCTGTAGTCCAGCCCTTCTGTCCTAATTATCAGAGGAAATCCAAACCCTGGATACACTTTCCAATCTATCTTCTCCCTTTCTACTGCCCTCCCACCAGAGATTCAGATTGATAAGCACTCCATGTCCAAGGTTTCTAAACTCAGCTTGGTCCCAAGAATGACTTTAAATCCATTTATTTGATTAGCTTCCCCCATCATTTCTATCAATTTCTATGTGATATGATTACCACATTCCTTCTGGCTTCTACCAAGCTAGTTTTCTTTCTTTCTTTTCTTCTTTTTTCTTTCTTTTCTTCTCTCCTCTCCTCTTCTCTCCCTTCCCCTTCCCTCCCCTCCCCTCCCCTGCCCTCCCCTCCCCTCCTCTCCCCTCCCCTCCCCTCTTTCTAGATGGAGTCTTACTCTTGTCACCTAGGCTGGAGTGCAATGCTCAGCTCACTGCAACCTCCACCTCCCAGGTTCAGCAATTCTCCTGCCTCAGCCTCCCGAATAGCTGGGATTACAGATGCCTGCCACTACACCAGGCTAATTTTTATATTTTTAGTAGAGACAGGGTTTCACCATGTTGGCCAGGCTGGTCTCAAGCTCCTGACCTCAGGTGATCCTCCCACCTTGGCCTCCCAAAGTGCTGGGATTACAGGCATGAGCCACCGTGCCCAGTCTAGTTATTTTATTTTCAACAAACCAATGCATTTAGATTCACTGCAAGCATAATTTTAGCACCACATCACATTCATATATCTGCAGTCACATCTACTCTCTCTTCTTTTCATCAACCATGAGGAATGATGTGCCCATTGTCCCACTGCAGGCTAAGATTCCACTCTTCCCAGTGAGCCTGGTTTTTCTCACTTTTTCTAGAACTTTACTGTAACGATCTTCATCTTTATTTTCTTTATCTTCAATCTTCTCTCATCTCATAGGCTCCTGTCAGCCTTTATAATCGTATTCAACTAGTAAAAATGTTTAGATAATTCTTATAAAAGCACAGGAACTAAATTAGTTAGGATACTTTTGACTTCCACAGCATAATACCCAAATAAAAAAGATTCAACCAATAAGGACTGTTTCTTTTTAATTTCACAGATTAAGAAGCATGAAGATAGGATTCTCACCCTAACGATGGAGAAGAGATCTCTAAGGCATCTAATTTTTGATATAATTTTAAAGCCTCCATAACAGCCCTGACCTAGACAGTGTTTAGTGGTGGTGTGGGTGCATCGTTCCCATTTCTATTTTTTTTGGGTTTTTTTGAAACGGAGTCTCACACTGTTGCCTGGACTGGAGTGCAGTGGCGCGATTTCGGCTCACTGCAACCTCTGCCTCCCAGGTTCAAGTGTTTCTCCTTCCTCAGCCTCCTGAGTAGCTGGGATTACATATGCCCGCCACTGTGCCTGCCTAATTTTTTGTATTTTAATAGAGATGGGGTTTCACTACCTTTGCCAGGCTGGTCTCTAACGCCTGACCTCGTGATCCACCCGCCTTGGCCTCCCAAAGTGCTGGAATTACAGGCATGAGCCACTGCGCCCCGCCCCCTATTTCTAACACCTACATGCAATTCCTTACTGGTACACGAATGCAAATGGAGAGCTCCCTGAGACAGTGGTTTCTGATAGCGTGTCTGTTCCACTGAGCCAGTGGATGCTCTGAAGTTAGCTGAGATAATCTCAGAGCCAAAACACCAATGTTGGGAACCTGTCTATATGATCAGAGATGAATGAACAAAATTAAGAGTATCTCAACAGATACAAACAGTAATAGAGAGTAATCATTTTGAGCAAATAATTGTCATTGTCCGCATCCCAATGCTTTCATGAATGAAAATAGTAGCTCAAAATGGACTGAGATTAAGTTTTCACACACCATTGGAATACTGACTCCGACTGAAAATTAAGATCAACGTTTACTAAGGCAGAAATATTCATACAGGAAACTTTTGAGAATATTTCAGTTTTGTATTGAAATTCATATCCACTATTTCTTAAAATGGAAATCCCACTCTTCTCTTTAAACATTTAAATACTTTCTTGTTGCTTTGGAACATAGTTCCGATCCCAGATACGGGCAGTGCAGGTGGTGTAACTAAGAGTTCAGCATTTATTCTCTGAGTTCAGACTGTGGCCCATCATTAACATGTCTGTATCCTAACCTCTCTAAACCAGATGTTACTTACCTATTCTAAATTCAGTTTTCTCATAAAGTCAGAATGAAAAGAATCTCAGAGCATTATGAGGTTAAATGAGATAATCCAACTGAAGTGTGGCAGATAGATATAATTTGGGGGATCCACTAAACACTTCAGCTCTCCCAAAAATATAATTGGATTGCCCTTCATCATCCTCTTGTTATTAGGTGTGGCCATGTGGCTGACATGGGCCAATACGATGGAAGTCATATGTGTTAACTTCTTGTCAAAAGCTTTAAGAACTAGAGTGTAATTTGCCATGCCTTCTTTTCTTCTTCCACAATGAATGGCAATGTCCCAAATGGTGTCTGCCCAGTCATCAGGGGTCTCAGAGGCAGGCTAGTATGGAACAGAACACTCAATTAATCAAAAATACACACTAAGCTTGAGTGAGAACCATACCAGGATTGTTGTAAACCACTAAAATTTTGGACACTTTGTTACTATTGTGCAACCTAGCCCACGTAACTAGTGCAAAATAGTTGAAAACATTAGCTAGTGTTGTCTTAGTACTCGTCCTCATTTTCATTGGCCTCCTCCTCCTCCTCCTTCTCATTAAGCCCTTTTTCTGCTGTCCTTCTCTAACCTCATTCTACTTTTTAGTCTCTGTTGCCTCCTCTCCCTGTTTTAGTCATAGCAGTCTTCATCCATTTTCTTAACCAGTGCTGCTTTTACATTTAAGGTTCTAATGTTGGATTTTAAACTTTTATTTTATTTTTAACTCCCTGGTTGGAAACCCCTTTTACCCTCTTTAGCTAACACCAACAGGATGTTGACTTTGTCTTAACGGTCTTTAAGCATTTCCTGACACTTGGGAATTATTGGTCCAAAGTCATTTATTTACAATCAAGTTGATTTTTCTCAACAAACCTTTACTTGCAGGCATCTTTTTCTGTAAAGTGACATCTTCATCTACCATTACTAAAGTCAGTAGCCTAGGAGTTATCCATTTTTCTTTTCTTTCTCTTACCTCGTATCAGTCTAAAATCATGTCTTATAAAGTCTGTCTCCCAAATGTAACTTTAATTTGTCAACTTCTCCCATGTGTTTCCTTTCTAATATAAATCAAGCAGCCATCATCTTTCCTCTAACCATGAAATAATCTCTTTATTGGGCTACACCTTTGCAATTCTTGTCTTTCTCAACCTTATTCTTCATATGCAGCCAGAGTAATAGTCTGAATGAATAAATAAGTAAATAAAGGTGATCACCGTGTTTCTCCCCTTAGGCTCTCTAGTGTCTTTCCCATGCCCTTGAACTAAAATCCAAAACCCTTACCACCAAAGTAGAGCCGGACTATGATCTAACTTCTGCCTGTTCTTCAGGGTCACTAGTCTTTTTGTCTAGGCCCCCACTGGCCTTCTTTCCCATCTCTGAACTACTAAGGTCCTTTCTTAACTAGAAAATTCCAGGTATGAAGTTTCTGCTAGCTGGAATGCTGTCCCCCGTCCTCTTCACATGTGTGAAGCATGAGTGGTCTTGATTATGTCCTCCTGCGAGAGGTCCTTCTCAACTCTCTTAAAAAGTGGATGCCATATCATCCTCTCTATGTCATTGTGGCCGATCCATGTTATTCATGACGCTTATCAACACACACACGCACTCACAAACACACCCACGCTTGTTTTTGTTGTTGTTGTCATTCATTCTGTGGTCTTAGAAACACTGTAAGCAGTGCAGATTGGGACCATTTCTGTTTTATTAACCAATATGTTACCAAGTTGTTGAATGAATAAAGGTTGGTCACAATTTCAAAGATCATCATATAATTTTTGCAAAGCATGAATCGTTTGGAACAGTAAGGGAGGAATTCTTAAATTCTCCTCCTCAATATTACCTTTGTTAGCCATATCACAACACATCAGCTATTGTACATGTATCATTATCACTTCCTGACTGAGAAGTCACTCGTGTAGTCCAGCTCCACAGGCTATAGAATTGAAAGCACAAATTGAACTATAAGGATCAAATTTTAATCCAAAAATTGATGTGTAGCATCTGAAACAGCAAAAATATGCAATATGATTCGAGAAATTCTCTAAAATTCAAAATTTGAAAACAACATTTTTAAGTGAATATATACTGGAATAGATATGGATGGTGCAAGGATCCTATTGAATATATTACAATGATTGTGGAGAAAGAAAAAGTTATTGCTGAGTCTACCTAATGTCCTAAGGGACTAACAGCTAGATTTTTAGAAGAGACCTTAAAAATAATTCGAGATAAAGCATGAGAAACTCCATTGCAAACGTAAAAGGGTAAAGAAGTTACTTTTTCTTTAACTGTGTATAATTGCTTGTGTGCAACCCAGTCCAATGAACCATCATTTCTCACCTGTGTTACTCCATCAGCTTCTCCTTCCTTCACTCTTACCACCCTGAAGCCGTTTTCTGCACAGAAGCTAGAGTCACCTTTTAGAAGAAAATCTGAATAGATCCCCTCTTTCTTTAAAAACTCTCCAATGACATTTCATTGCACTTAAAATCAAAGTTCCATGCTATGTCTAAGGCCCTATATGACCTGGCTTGTGCCAGCCAGCCATACATTGCCATCTCCCTCAACTCATCCTAATTAACTCTACCACATGACACTCCAGCCTATTGCCCCCACTCCAACATGGCAACCTTCCTCCTACATCAGTGACTCACACGTGCCATTCCTTCTGCCCGGGTTGTCCTTGCCCAAGTTTTTGACTGGGTGACTCCTTCAATTATTCAGTCCCATTTTGACATGTATGGAATCTCCACAAAGGTCTAAAATGTCTCCCCAAACTTCCATTCCTACCCAAATACTTGCTCTTAGCCTAGGTTTTTTAAAATCACAAGCTGAAATTTTTATTCGTTTGCTCATCCATTGTCTGCCTTCTCCACAGTATTCTAGCCCCATGAATGTAAGGACTTTGTCTGTTTTGTTTGCTACTGTATCTGCAGTTTCTAGACCTTGATCCCACACACAGTAAGCACTCAATAAATATTAATACTTATGGAAGGGAGGATGGGAGAAAACACATGGACTTGTTACATAGGGGGACATATGTGTGAAGAATTATTTCACCCATTCTATCTACCCAATCACTCAGCACAGGAAACAGTTGGCCATTATGGGTTTTAAGAGAGAGGCCAGTAAGCTCACAAGGGGAGGCCAGAGCCCTTTCTCACCACACTGGAAACACCATGTTTGGTCAGTAGCATAGTATTATTTCTCTCTTGTCACATGGGCTCTGATACTTGACATCTGGCCCCCTGATTCTCTGTCCTCTCCATCCTCAGACTTCACATTGTCAAAGAGCATGAATGTACCTTTCGGTTTGGTTTCAAGGAGTAGTAATAATTAATCTCATTTTATTAAGGGCAAATATAATTCTATGAACCAGATCAGTACCCCATATGACATTTTTTGACATTTTAAGACATTTTTTGAAACTCCTCAAGTCCATTCTTGGCTTCAGCTTACCAGAGGCCAAAAGTTTTCATGGATGGTTTGAGTCTGGGAACTATCTGCAAAGTCTTAAGTAATAGACAAAAGATGCGTCAGCTTTCAGAGTTGCAAAACAACTGAGAAGAAAATTGTCATTTGCCTCTGGGTGTAAGCAAAATGAGAGAGAAATTGTTACAGCAACTTAGTGCTGTTGAGACAATATTTCTAATCTCTGGAAAATGGAAGACCTTGTGGGGAGAATGCTAGAACATTGTCCTGCCTCTTGTCACCTTCTCCACAATTAAACAGCTGCAATGCAGAGGAGTGAAAAAGAAGCCTCGGTTAATCAAACCAAAGAGGCTTGTCAAAGACTAAAAGGCACATCCCATAGAAAATAAAAATAAAAACCACCATAATCCAATGTACTAATTAGGATTGTAAAGATAGGAAACAAGGAGTTTATTTGTCAAGGAGTATTGAAATGGTTTCCCTAAATTGAACTGCTAAAAATTATATATAACATATATTCTGAATACAAAAGTAAAATAGGACCATTATAAAAATACAACATGTTGAAAACTGTATAAAATTCTCAACATCTTACCATACAGAAATAATCATTGTTTATATTTGAATGTTTTCTTCCAATAGCTTATTTTGAGAACATATTCTAATGCATGAGATTTAATAATTTAATACTATTACATCCTACTGTTATATCATAATTTAATTAGGCATTTATCTGTAGCTGCATTTGTAAGTATCCGTCACTTGCTTTTATTAGGTTTGCTTTGCCCACATGTGTAAATACATCTAAAGAACAGATGAGAAGGAATATGATATATAATACTTACATTATAAAATTATAATTCAGTTTTATTCTACATCCTTAATTTGGTGTAATACTGGGAACAATATCTAAGAATATTTCAACTTTATAGGGGGTTAATATGTTTTCATCATTATTTAAAATATGATTTATTTAAATATTTATTTTATTTTTCTATGATAAATAATCTATAGTAAATATATTTATACATAAATCATTATGTAACTTTTATATATAACTTCTGTTATGAAATATTTCAAATAAAAGATAAAAGCCATATAGACACACTGCAGTTTGTTTTCTCATGTCACGTGGTCTCTGATACTTGATGACTGGCCCTGTGACCCTCTGTCCTCTGTGTGTGTGTATCAGATCATTTTCCAGTTCCTGCCATGAACCCGTATTTCCGTTAATATGTAGTCTTCACTGAGGCATCAAACTTTATCATTCTGTTCATTGCTATATCCTCAGCTTCTAGAACAGTACTCAGCAACATTAGGTATGCAATTGTTTGTTAAAATAATAAATTAATTAATTGATATTTGAGTGTTCATTGTTTTCTTATTTTTAAGAGATCTTTCGGATAGTAAACTTTTGTTGTGTTGTAAATATTATTCTAATTTCATCATATTCTTTCAATTTTTGCAGATATTAATTTTAAATTGCATTCCCATAAATCTAATTCATTTTTGGTTTTTCTATTAGCTTCATTCCTATAAATTCCTTGCCCAATTTCTTGCACTTTTCTGGAGTTGTTGAGGAGCCTCCACCTGGAGAATCTGTTAGTGTATCTCATCTAACATAGCTGACACCCCTGCAGCAGGTACGTCCTCCAGAATCCTATATTTCATTTAGGTCTTTTGTACTTTTATTTGTTCTTGTATGATTTCATTTCACTCTTTAGACTATTGTATTTTATGATAATATATGGTATGTGGTAGGGATGTATATTTACTGTTTTAAGGTCGCCAATACTCTAATAACATTTTTGAATAAAGTGAACTTAATTTGATTTAGAATACCCTTAATTTCTATTTTTTTTAAATTCATCAGTATGTTTCTGGGTTGTTGCTTACATTTCACTTCTTATACTTGCAACACCACAATAAGTGTAATTGTTGTAGCATAAGATTATCTTTGATTATATACTAAATTGTCCCTCATTCTATCCATATAGTTTAATTTTTCAAAATGATTTTGAGTATTTTCATATATATGTTCTCCAAAACACTCTCAGTGTGTCTTGTCTTCAAGTGTGTTTTATTTATGAATGAAATTGAAGACTCTTGGCAAGTTTATCATATGAAGTTTTTCCATTAAGAGAAAATTGCATTATCATTTATTTAAATCTTCACTAATGTTCTCTTTTTTTGGTGGTTTCACTAATTTTATTTCAAAGGGATGTATATTTATGTTAAAATTGCAAATTGGATTTTATTTGTCCTATATTTTCTAGTCATTTATCCTCTTTGGTTTATAGACTTATAACTGAAATCATAATATCATTCTGTTGACTTTTGCATTTTCGTTTGGATCATTGTGACTCCACCTTTGCCACATTTATATCTATTTTCTTTTCTTATTCCTTTCTTATTGCCAGATCTTGCTCATCTATGTTAACTTAGTTAACAGTAATAATAGTAGAAAAGTGGCCTTGTTCTTTATTCTAATGGAAATGAATGCAATGTCTAACTGCTATGACTAATGTTGACCATTGAGTTTGTGTTGTTAGATACACACCCCCTTCAAGTAACTAAATAATTTTTCAGAAATAGAAGTTGAATCATATCTGATTTTTGCTGTCTCTGGAGATAAATCATATTGCAAAAAGCACTAATATCAAGATATCTTCAAATAATTAAAATAAATCTTATAAATCTTATGCTGTCACAGTGATTTCCTCTTTATTACATGACTGTAATCCATTTGCAAGTATTTTATTTAGGTTGTATGCATATATATTTATAAATAACATTGGACAATAACAATTTTCCAAAAGAAGATTCTGTCAAACATTAATATAATGAAATACCAAATGTTCTTAGGAAGACAAAAAGAGTTTATGATCCAAGTGTTTATGGGAAATGATCTGGAAGTCTAAAGGGGGAGACTGGTTGACTTCCCTCAACCTTGCTTCTCTTCTTTCACACTTGCTGATCATGGTAGCTGCCCCCACAGTTAGACCCACGTGAGGAATTAAGAATAAAATAGAGGCCAGGCACAGTGGCTCATGCCTGTAATCCCAGCACTTTGGGAGGCCAAGGTGGGTGGATCACTTGAGGTCAGGAGTTCAAGACCAGCCTGATCAATAGGGTAAAACTCCGTCTCTACTAAAAATACAAAAATTAGCCAGGTGTGGTGGTGTGTGCCTGTAGTCCCACCCACTCAGGAGGCTGAGACAGGATAATTGCTTGAACCCAGTATATGGAGGTTGCAGTAAGCCGAGAATGCACCACTGCATTTCAGCCTGGCAACGGATAGAGACTTTGTCTCAAAATGAGTGAATGAATAAATAAATAAATAAATACTAAAATGGTCAGGCATAGATTCCATGCTTTAGTAAGGTGGTTGAACAAATACTTGAGCTTTTTCTTGTGGAGCACTTTTCTGGAGTTGTTGAGGAAGCTCTACCTGGAGAAAGCTATGAATGCCTCTCATCTGCCATAGCTGGCACCCATGCAGCAGGTAGCTCTTTCAGCATCCAGGTAGTCACATTGCTCTTCCAGATAGTCTTTCTTGCCTCGGGTACTCATGGAGGTAGGGGGTTATACATCCTTACCCGAGACAAACACATAGGTCCCCACTCCTTATGTCTTGGTCTCTTCAATCTACTAAGTTTCAGTTTCAGGCAAGCTCAGCCATAATGTTTGGTCTTTCATTTTCCCCAGGATCTCTTCAAGAGAACAGATACCGTAGGACCTACCAAAGGTCCTCTGAATGCCACAGCACTTGGCGTGATGGGAGAGAAAAACATTTTTTCTTCAACTGAAAAACAGAACAACATCGGGCTGGGCAGGGTGGCTCACGCCTGTAACCCAGCACTTTGGGAAGCCCAGGTGGGCAGATCACTTGAGGTTAAGAGTTTGAGACCAGCCAGGCCAACATGGTGAAACCTCGCCTCTGCTAAAAATACAAAAATTAACTGGGGGTGGTGGCATGCACCTGTAGTTTCAGCTACTTGGGAGGCTGAGACAGGAGAATCGCTGGAACCTGGGAGGAGGTTGCAGTGAGCTGAGATTGTGCCACTGCCCACTCCAGCCTAGGCAATAAGAGACTCCATCTCAAAAAAAAAAAAAAAAAAAGAAAAGAAAAAACAGGACAACATTGAGTTTTGACAATTCTCTCAAAAGTAACTAGCTCCCCTTTCAAAGCTGACATTTTTAGAGTGTGTAAATGCTAATGCTGGCAGAAACAGTTTTAACACAACATTCGGCATCTCTCTCTGAAGATACTTAAAGCTTGATCTAGGAAGTGGAGGCGCAAAGTGCCAACTATTTTTCCCAACCTTTGGGCCTAAGTCAAAATTTGGAGCGAAAGAGTATAATTTGTTAAGTCCTATGTATATATGTGTATATTTAAGTGTGTGTGTATATATTAATTATATATTATATTGTGTTATAATTATATGTTATATATAATGCATATATAAAACATATATTATTAATCATATATTATATACTTAACATATTGATATACAGTCCCTGATATACATTGGTTCAGTGTAGCATTTCACGACTTTATAATGGTGTGAAAGCAGTATGAACTCAGTAGAAATCATACTTTTAGTACCCATATGGCCATTGTGTTTTTCACTTTCCATACAGTATGTAATAAATTACATGAGACATTCAACACTTCATTATAAAATACGATTTGTGTTGCACGATTTTGCCCTACCATGGGCTAATGTAAGTGTTGTGAGCACATTTAAGGTAGGCAAGGCTAGATGATATTCAGCCGCTGAGGGGAGAGTTGTCCTTTTTGATAGCACTATTGATGGTATCTTCTAGAAGTACCAAAGTCTATCTCCCCAGCCCTTTCCTGCCTAAATGTTGAATTCTGAGGTTTCTTCATCCTTGCTTTCCTTACTCCATTCCCTCAGAACCATGGTGCCTTAGTGCCCAAAATAATTCAGCCCTGTATTTCCATATTCGATTTTCTGTCCAATTGTTTAAGACTCTGAGAATTCTGCTGAGTATCACTTCAGCTGGTTTTAAACATTTTTTGTCTTTCTTTTTATTTTTCAAATTTCCTTTAACTGAAATTTTATTTCCCCTTTGACATTTGTTATTTAGTAGAGTTGAATTATTTTTGTTTGTTGTTTTAACATTTTAAGTTATTTTTTATTATTTTAAAATTTTGAGACAAATATTGTATATCAACAATAGGGAAGAAGAGTAGAAAATCAGACAGCTTCCTGATTCTTAACTTCCATTCTACTGGGGCGTGGTATTCTATTGACAATTTTCCTTTTTACTAATTCTGTCAAATTTCATTTCTGCTTTTTTTTTTTAAAAAAAATATTGTTAACTTTATTCCTTATATAATATGTTCTCTTTTTTACTGTCAGCCACTGACCTTAGCCTTTTGTCTCATTTTTGAGTACGTACTTTATTATATTTTAGTGGAAGAGGAGATAATTTCTAAGGTGCAACACTAGAGCAAATCTCATTTTGAAAGGAGTCATGACCTCTTTATATTGAAAGTGATACGTTTGGCCTTGTTTATGCCTACGAATGGCTTCACAGTTTCCCGCTGAGATATTTTATGATCTCCCTGCCCTGTCTGTGCAGATATTTCTCCAGGGCTTATGTCTAAAAATGGTGGTTGTGGAAGAGGTCAAGTGAATTTTCCTTATTTCTTCTATTGACCACATTCTTGCACACAAATTCCTTTTTTTCTGATCATAGGTTTGAGGGATGACTAGTATAAATTTATAACAGTATTTCAGTGACTTGGCACCTTGAAGTGAATGAGCAGGGAAGTGGAACCACTCATGGTATTGGTTCTTAGAGGGCTGAAGCAGGTGACGTGAGCACTGCCATTTTATATTTATTCTTCCCATGATGGGAGCAATGGGTATAGTGACTGCCATGGATATGGCTCTTCTGGCTTTCTTTCTGGCACTGCTGCCTGTCACATTTGGGACAAGAAATAGCAATGTTGCTAAATTTCTGATTGCTCTGTTTTGTATGTCAGAACTTCCAGTAAGTCACATAATTGGGTGCATCCAGTTCCATCTATTATTTGTGTGGTCTGCTCTCATTCTAGCCAATCTATGGAATTGTTGAACTAGGGTCAGAATCATCCTCGCTTAACCCTGAGGATTCTAACCTGTCTTGAACATTTAAAGGATCACTATCAGAAATTTACAAGAAAAATAATAATAATGAGAGAAAATATAAAGGAAGGCTACAGGGATTCTGGGTGGAAATGCAGTCCCTTACAATTTTTTTATCTGTATAAGCTTAGGCATGTCTTTTAAAGCCTCTGTACTTCAGTTTTCTTATCTTTAAATGGGGATAAAGTGAATGCATACTTTATAGAGTTATGATGACTAAGTTAATGTATGTAAAACATCTAGTGCCATGCATATTCACAGTTCTTTCAAATGGTTTTCCTGTATAATAATGTCACTTCTTCCTTATTCCAAGATAGATGGCATTTAAAAAACCTTCTTCTTCCCCTCTTCTTCTCCTCTCCTCTTCCTTCTTCTTACAGTCTGAATTAGGAGGTATAAATTTAGTCAGCGGTGCAGTGGCTTCTTTAGGGATTTTTTCAAAATACAGCTGTCTGTCTATCTTAGCAAAATACTGTAAAATTGGTGATCTAAATCCATCAAGGAAGATGCTTAAAAACAAAATTAATACTGTGGGAGAACCAAATACCTTTGTCTATCTATGTTTATGTCCAGAAAAGATTAATGCATATGTGTGCACATAGATTATTAAATACTGACATAAGTCAAAGGTAGTAAATGTTTAAAATCAGTTTAATAATATATTACAGGATCAATGTTAAGAGAACACTTTGAAATGTGAATGTGCTTATGCATATAATGTATGCATATAATGACTTGCATAGCCATTAAGCGTATGTATAAAGATACTTTACCAGTGAAGAAAATTATCATGGACTGTATGTAAAGTTAATAAAGTGGGATAAAATATTTTAAATACTAGATGACTGCAATTTTGTAAGAGACATACAGTAAGTATATATTCAATAAAAAATATTGAAAGGGAATGTGCTCAGATATTAATGGTGATTATAGTTTGGTCATTCTAAAACGTTTCTTCTCATATATTTTATATGTAAACATGTAATATTTTTAATTAAAAAATAAAATTAAGCTTTATTAAAGTAATGCATTTCTGACTATTCCAAATCAATTACATTTTAACCACAATATGTTATACTGTTAAGCAAAGTAAATACAAAACAAACTAAAGGCTCAATGAATGTTAAAACGGTATATATTAGCCACTTACAGAAAACAATTGAGTAGTATCTAAAACGAATTTCAAAAATGGTCATACTTTTTGACCCAACTGTACCACTTCTTGCAAAGTATGACTAGGAAATTACTTAAAGAAAATACTCTTAACCATTGAGATTCACCTATTTTTTTAAAACTTTTTGTAATTTTTAGTTATAGACCTTTCCACTTCACAAAAAAGAAGAAAATGCATTCACTAACCTATATACAAGAATTACCATTTCAGGTCTTTACAGATCTTATGAAATATGTTTATAGATCTGCAGTTTCTTTCCAGAAAAAAAAGTAATGTGTGTTGTAATATTAATTGTGGGGTTAGTTATGGTAGTACATAAATTGGGTGAATTTGTGTCAAATAATAATAGAATGTCTACATAAGTCATAATATAAAAGCAAACTGGAATTTATGCAGTCTTAATAAAATGTTTATAAAGACAATGTATTGCCATAGGACAATATGACATATAATTTGTTAAATTATAATACAACACAGTAGGAAAGTAATTTTGTAAAAGTATGCCCATATGTAGAAAATGAGAAAAAATATACAAAGATACAAGTTACTATGATTTTAGCATGGTGAATTAATGGTTGACTTTTTTCACACTTTCAGTGACAATTTTTAAATAAGATTTTAAAAGCGTGGAAAGAAAATCATTGATTCACTTTATATATTATAGAAATGTTTATACAATCAGGTTCCTGTCTCTTCTTTTTGCCTCGAGAAAGGGCTCACAGTAGTGCTTATTCATTTCATTTTTTTTTAAGCTGAAATCTGCTAGATAAGCTTTTTTTTTTCTTTTTTTCTTTTTTATGACAAAGGGATGCCCCATTTCTCAAACGTTGTTGCATGCTTTTCAGCTATCAGGTCATTTGGACCCAAGAAAAATTGCAACTCCTTGTGTCTGTGCTACACATTTTAATTTTCAAAATATATTTAAATCTGCCCTTATATTTGATTCAGATCTTCTCCTATGTTTAGCTTAAAAGATAGGAGCCTTCAGTGAAAGTTGTCAGTGAGAAAATAAGGACAGGATTAAAGTTAATGATTTCTTTTTACAGATTTGTTTTTTTATTTTCCAACTTAAACTCAGATTTTCATAAATATTGTGTTAAATTTGAAGGTATGAAAAAGTGGACATTTAGTATATTTAAATGTTAGAGCTCAACAGGCATACTTAATGCCCAGTAGACAATTCCTTAAAAAATAAAACATCAATATAGAAAGAAGAGTGTAGTAACAGGGAGGAGATATTTTTAAAAAACAGACTTTATTGTGCAAAACATTTGCCTCATATTTCCTTACAATATTTTCAGCCTTAGACTATATTTAATTTTTAATAATTTTAATTTGAAGCCCTTACACACATTGTTATTGGTTTATTTTTTATTCATTGTTTAAATAATGATTATGTGTTTCTTATTTTTTTTTTCTTTTACGCAAACGGATGATTTTGTCTTTCTCTTATAAAATGGAAAATATTGCTGTAAGAAACAATTCTAAGAAGGTTAAAAAGTCTGTTAACAACATAAGGAAAATTAAGGGGCCCTAGGGTTATGTCTGTATAAGAGAAGATAGTGGCTAAAGTCACGAACCTTATTATCATCTACATTTGAAATGTTCCTAATTTATCCCTCTACTAACACAACTCAAAAGAACAAAGCTATCTTTCTGTACAAAATCACATTAGCTTCTTATTTTAGCCGAAAGTTCCCTGTTTAATAAAGAGGAAATGACATAAGAGGTGAATGCAGTAAGAACACAACCTAAGCTGAGCGTCCAGCTTCGGCAAAGACTACTAAGAAGATAAAATTGGGAAATGGTGGCCAAGGAGTCCCTCCACAGATAAAAGCTTACTTGACAAAGTCAAGATGCAAATCGATGATTACATTCACATCTAATTTTTAATAAGCAGTATGATATATCTCCCCAAAAACAAAATGCAGCCATAGTAGAAGTAAACTCTACAAAGTTGTTGAGGGCCATACATCCAATATATTTTCCATAGCCTTCATATCCTCTCAGTGCAGGAGATACCATTTTGAAATGGTTCTTCGAAGAAAACAGAGCTACGTGTACACTGTTTTAAACAAATTTGTTATCAGAGGCATGAGATACTGTTTCCCAGAAATTGTTTTTAAAATGACAATTGAAAATATTCTGGTTATCATTTTTCATGTATTCTGTGTGTGATTTACATTCTTTATTTAAAACCTGGCCAAATGGATTAATAAAGTCTGTTAATGATTAAGAACTAGGGAACTCATTTTGATTTAGTGTGTACAATTGTACGATTAAAAAAAAAAAGTAAAAGAGAGCGACAGCATCCCAGCTACTCGGGAGGCTGAGGCAGGAGAATGGGGTGAACCTGCACGGCAGAGCTTGCAGTGAGCCGAGATGGCGCCACTGCACTCCAACTTGGGCGACAGAAGGAGACTCAGTCTCAAAAAAAAAAAAAAAAAAAAAAGAGAGAAAGAGAGAGAGACACAGCATTTCTCTCTAGCTATCTGATGGGTGCAGCACACCAACATGGCACAAGTATACATATGTAACAAACCTGCACGTTATGCACATGTACCCTACAACTTAAAGTATAATAATAATAAATAAATTAAAATAAAATAAAATAAAATAAAATATACACAGTGGCCACCGGCAAGTGTGTAGTAATGTATAAGGTGAGTTGTCATGTTCTATTTGTATCAGTTTCAATAAATGTGTTATCTATTCTCCAGACTTTTATTGATAAAGACAAGAATCAAAAGCAGGCTGTGAAGAATAAACCTTAAACAGTAACTGCTATACTTTCCTGCTGCATGCATAGACTTTCTATGAAAAATATCTGAATTCAAGGTCATCTATGTCATCGAGTTTCAACACACCATGTGTGCTGTGTGCCCTGTGTGTGTGTGATTTGCAGAGCCCTTAAATTTAAATTTATTTCAGAAAGGAAAGCATCAGTGTGGTGTATAACAAAGTTGTATGAAGGGTTATCAGACCTCTAAATACCTCAAAAACAAGTAAAAACTGCATTTTTTCTAAATCAATTTGGTAAACTACTACACTGACTTCTTATAATTAAAAAAAAATTAACTCAAATTTACTGTCTTTGAGTCAAGTATTTTAACATTTCATATTGTTTTATTGAAGACTAAGGAATTCAGACTTTGGGTTCTTGACCAAGACACATTATATATGGAATAATTAGTGCTAGTCAGGATGCTGTTGAAAAAGCACATGAATATTAATTTGTCACACACAGCAATTACAATCAAAATTAAATATGCAAGTAAACCCTGCATTGCTTTTGTCTATCCTGCTCCCAAGGATTATTTTAAACCATGATGTGAAAGTATTTCCTGATAATTTATTCAATATTGGTAGGAGAGTTTATATTAAGTTTGATATGCAAATAATTGAGAATATTAATAAGTATCTTGTATTTGTGAATATCTAATGAGGGTGTGTCCACTGCCTCTGTAAGAGAAGGATATCTTCAAGGTCTCATGCCTTCTCTAGGGAGCCCTTTGTTCTGTTTTTGATAATTCATCACATTTTCTTAAAAAAAAAAATCTGGGGCAAATTTTGGCCTTTGTTTTCAAGCTTTAGAATTGGATATTTTCTTGTCCATCCCTTTTTTTTATTACCTGTCTGAGGTAAATTTACATTAACAACAACCACAAAAACAATCCTGTATTTTTCTCCATAGAAATTCAATGTGATATTATAAATGTAAATATTATCCATTGATAGATATACAGGTTCTAACTATTTTTGAGCCTTAGTGAGACAGACTTACAGCCATTAATTTTTTAAAGAGTTGTGTTCAAGTGCAAAGATGACAAGTGACCAGATAAAGTCTGGGTTAGAAGGACTGGATAACAAGCCATCAATTTGGAGGGGAAATCAGAGATAAATGGTCATCCACCTTATTTGACAGATGAGGTCATGAAACCAGTCTTATGTATAGATAAGGTATAAGTTTTCACAAAGACAACTTTCAATAGAAAATATTTTCTAATTCATTTCCAACAATAAGAGATTGCTATCACACAATTAATTCTTTCATAGTCAACAGTACACGTGCAATCAATACAGGTATCCATGACAAAAAATTATGAAAGTACTAGAAACCTGTTCTCTATTTTATCAAGATTACATCTGGTTACCCCTGCTATTATCTTCACTGGAGTATGCAGCATTATCCCTCAGCATCCCCTTTCCCCCAACACACACGCTGTCCTTATTGAAGTTTAGTGGGTACCAGAAGCAAAGGCACCTATTTAGGCACCTCTGGGAGAAGTTATGCTTAAATTTATAAAAAAATATATTTGAGAACATTATACACTACAAGGACAACAATCATTTACACTCATTTTTGATGTTCATTTCTAAGAGATAATCTAGCAGAGATGTTATTCCAGAATCTTGTGAATTTTCTAACCCAAGATTATTTCTGCTTGCCTAAGAAAGAGAAGGAACTGAAAAATGCCTGTATGATCAAAATGTTGCCAAGTTGGCTTGTCTTTAAATGCTTTGATTTCATTGGCATTCCATGAGGCAATCACTTTGATGTTCGTCAAATTAAACAAAAGTAAAACTACTAAGGTATTCGACTCACGAATTTAATATACATTTATGTGTGTGTGTGCGCGCATGTATGTGTGGTTACAGTAGGAAACAGATTATAAGAGAATGTTGTGGTTCTAAAGGAGTGAATTTCGCCTTTTACCCTCACTATTTCTTTAAAAGGGAAAGAAATAATAAACTAGGATGAGATAAAGCTTATTTAAAGCCTTCATTTCCCAGGGCATATTGGGATGCATTTAAAACTGAGAACAGCCTTGAAACCTTGTGCTGGTTTTGCCTAGATGAGGATTGAATTTCTGAAGACAAAAGTACAAACACAGTATAGACATGCTATCCATTGAAAACACCGAATCTATACATTTGAATAATAATAAAAAAGTATTCTTTATATATAAAATGTCTCCCAGGTACCAAAAGATCAAATAAAAATCCCACCCCTCCTACTGTGTTCCTAGGTTGGTTATATACTTATTTGAGAAATGCTTCATAGCACTTGTTTCAGTGCAGTATTTTCTGGTTTGTGGGGCTGGAATCAAACGGACCACTATTCCCTGTGCCCCAACACACAGACTTAGGAAGTCAGTGCTCCCTATAGCACCATACTGCACGATAGGTGTGCATGACTGCGGCATCCGTCAGACATATTCTGGTAGAGATCTGGTTACTGATAGCCTTAGCCATGGGCACCTGAGGCCCCACTCAAATTATAGCTGTCATTCAATCCAGAAGCCAATGGGCATTCTCTTGAAGTCCGCTTGGCTCTTCTGTTCTCTTTATTGGTAGGTCTGATTTGTTACTCTGATCAATACAGGTTAACTTGTGAAGTCCTATATACAACACTCTTCCTCCTCCAGACTACCTTGCTATTACCTTGCTATTGCTACTTAGAAATGTTAATCATTGGAGGTGTGATAAATTTACAAATATTTAGTTTTTAACCCATAGCAAGGCAGATATTGGGCTAGAGTGTAAAACACAGAGCATTTAATATACATAGGAAATTTAGGAAAAAAATTTTTGATGCTAATTTTCCAGTCATTTCTACTATTTCTCATCATTATAAGATTACTCACATATTTTGAATTGCATCCCACAGTAGTCACAGGCAAATGAGAATAACATATGCTTTACAAAAAAAAAGGGATATCAGAAAATGAGTCAGAGTAAAAAAATAACAGGTACCATCCATTCTCCAGCAAATAATGAATATGTAGTGTATTTAATTACAAATTTCCAAATATATATTCACATAATAAAGACAAGGAAAATGAAGCAAAATCAAATGTATTTTGTTGAAATAAGCACATGAGCTTGAAGGATCAAGTACTGATGGCTCCAAGTGTTTTCCATGTTAGATTCACTTTGAAAGTACTGATGCCATCAGCACTTGTCAGCTGGCGCCCAAGGATGTAAACTTTGAGCTTGGATACTTTTCACAGGAAAGCCTCATATTCCTAAAGGAGACAAATGACCACTAAAAAGTAACCATTAATACAGATTATTTATGGAGGATTTTATCTTGACTACTAATTAAGGGAGTAATTGTATCTCTGAACTTTATATCAGACTTCCAGTAGATTTGCCAGATTATTAATGCTTTTTTAGAATACATGGGGGTGGGGTTATAGTCACATAATACAGTTTTTCGTATTTTTAAAAAAGGGGTTGGACCAAGACATAAGTTTCATTGACAATCTTAATGTTTTCAGTGTAAACAGTAAGTTAGAATAACTGCAGTGAGTCGCACAGCATATAACTTCTTAATGGTAAATTCAGAACCAATCTTCCAGATAAGCAAGTACAACATTTTAGTTAGAAACAAAAGCAAAACAAACAAAACAAGAACAAGGTTGACTTCAACAAAGTTTTGAGGCCTTCCAGTTGTTTGATAATTGTGATAAATTTCAACACGATGACATATTGGATGCCCAACTTATTGGGTTTTTATAAACCTGTTAGTTTTTAAGACCATTTTCTAAAATGTTCCCATAGATGTATTTTTAAATGAGAACTTAGATGATCTAGACATTACAAATTTATAATAATCTTTTGAAATTCTACCAATATCACCTCCATATTCAAAACAATGGAACTATAACAGAACAAATAATAAATATCACACAACCTTTTGTTAAATGTAAAGTGCATTTTTACCAGTGTTTCAACATCTGAGACTTTGAATTTCTATTAAGTAGTTCTGATAAATACATAGTGCTCTTTCTTTTTTCTGGATGACAATATGTCTACTAATAACGAATGTTCCCAAAGAGCAATTTGCAATGTATTTTCAACAGAAACAACTTAACCTGAAATAAGAACTGTATATATTTACTGCTTGACTCAGAAATAGTTATATTCCTTTTCTATGGAATGTGTCTTCCACCAAGAGATTTCAACCAAGGTTTTCCCAAACTGCAGTAAAAGAAATCTTTTATGCTTTCAAATACGGTGCCTTTTTATTTAAAACAGTGTAAACATAACAACTCAACACCACCAATAATTGGAAAAAGACTGGGTATGTGAACACTAATTTCCTCATATGTCCCATGAAAGTGAGGGTAAATAAATGACAAATCTTCAGGAGAGGTTTCAGTTCACCTTAGCAGTGGTAAAAATATTGCTTTATTCCAAATGAACATACAACACAATTTACTGTTCTCTTGGGGGGCTTCTTGTGAACTGAATAGTCTGGGTTTTTTTATTTCAACAATTTATTCTTCCCATACTAACCACAGAAGCCAAAGCCTTGGTCCACACGTAGTAGACTTGCTATAAAATAAACAGCAATGAGGATGATGAGAAAGCAAATGGTAACTGTCAATTTGTTAATTGTCTTGTGTTAATAATTTAAGTAGGCATGATTCAAAATAAACACACACCCTCAATTAACTCACCTTATGATATTGATATCATTAATGAGCCAATAGTTGATCCTCTCAAAAGTATTCACATCAGAAAATGGTCTAGACAGTGTCAAGAGTTTTATACGACCCCACCATGCAAGTGACCTTGATTTAAGAACTAACTGAACTTTATACTTAATGGAAAAATTTAAAGTGAACAGATCTAAGAGGGAAATACTTTTTCTGAATATTAGATTCCCTGATGTTTCAGAACAAATTTTAGCAAGCGTAATACGCGCACACATGCACACACATACGCACAATGAACACATGTGCTTACAGCATATGTGTCCGCGTGAGCAAGTCCACACACACACACGCTCGCACACACATGTGCACACAGGCACACAAAAACTGATAAACGCTCCTCCAGAGCCTCTAAACAATCTCAAGGAAAAACATTTCTATTAGCATGATTTTAGTGACACGACATAGTGACTTGTTTGTCTCTTTTTCTGTAATAATTTCATACCTCCAGCTGAGATCTGTGCATTCAAATCTCAGAGGAAGGTGGCACACAAGAGTAGTTAAGATTGCCCCCGGTTTCTCCTTCTATCTCCTGTCCTCCTTCCCATTGCAGAGTCTTTTGTGGCATTCTCCAAAAATCAAATAGAAAACACTACATTTCTCGACATGACATAACCTGTGATGAGGCTATTGGGTGAATAGAAATTTAGGGCTTGGGACTAGCAAGCCAAATGGCAAGGGCCACCTGCTCACTGGCGCATCCACCTGCAGGATGCAGCTCTCCTCTTTTTGAAACCAGTGTGTTTTAATGAGACACTGGCACTTGTGGGGCCAAGGGTCTGAATTGCCCACATCTTCTAAGAGCCAAAGAGGACAGTGTTGGGACTAACTGAAATTGGATTCAGAATTCTACCCCAAAGCTTTAATGGTAAGCTTTATCCCTCCTGAAACATTTCTTTCCCTTAAAAAAATATTTTGTTAAAAAACACTATGATATGAGGGCGATAGACTATTTGGTTTCTTCTAAGTAGATGCTCTTAAATTAATGCATATAAATAATTTGTATTTGATTTCCTCTCTTTCCTGTTGAGCAAAGCATAGAATGCACAGATTCCTACATCTCCAGTCACTTGGTCAATGCAGAGTCTCTTTGTATTTCATTTCTTAAGACAAATTGTGCCTCTCGTTCTGATTTGGCCGTGGGACTCAGGGGGAGAAAGGCTGTGTTTTCGCTTGCACTGTCCTCGGTTTCTACGCTGGCCAGTTCGTAGTCTTCTGACCGTCTGGCATCAGTCAGAATTCGGATCTGCTCCTGGACAGTTTCTAGCAATATTTTCACTTCCTGTTGTTCTGCTATAAGACAATCGCTGACTGGAATACTCACATTGACAACGTCAGCTGAATAGGAGTTTTTGCACCATTTGATGCTTTTGACTTCAGAAATCCCTGGCATTTGCAGGCAGGTTTCCTCTAAACCCACTGAAGGGATGATGGGCACAGAACTGGCCCTTGTGGATGAATAGCCCACCAGGTCCTTTTGCTCCAAGCTATTAAAATAGGGGTTTGTCTCTCTTGAAGGCAGTTGCATATTTATTGATGTATTTCGTTGAGTTTTTAAACCATTGGATGAATACCTGAAAAAGAAACACAGTGTTACTCCTTCTGCCTTCTGCTGGGCTTTGTTAGAGCAATACTCAATCCACAAAGCACTTTTCACATGCACCATCTCACTGAATTCTCACAGCAACCCCATGAGACGGATAATAGATGCCCAGTTAAACAGAGAAGTAAACTGAAGCTCAGATAGGTGAAGTGACTTGCCCAAGGTCACACAGAAAATAAGTGACAGACTGAGACTCAAACCCAGATCTTCTTACTTTAAGTCCAGGGGTCTTTCAACACACCACAGCTGTATAGGCAGGTGGGATATAGTCTTCCTGACCTCTATCCTAGAATACAAAGTAAATGGGGATTGAGCAGGTAAGTGTGGCCTTTCCATTGTGACAAACAGGACACCCATAATGGCATTAGTCCACTCCATCAACTCGACCACCCTCTCAGCCCTGGGTTAGTCCAGTAGACTTGTTGTGGCCACCCTAGTTGAAGCCAATCAAGAAGCCCAATATTAAGCATCCAGGTACTACAATCACGAGTTTTTCTGCTTCACACCGATTTTAGGGGATCCAAATCCAATTTCCACTGGCACTGTGCTCTAAAGGAACCACCTCACTGCCAGATTGCCGAGCCAGCAGATGGGAATGGGAGGATAACGATTCCTCTACCTGCCTGGGGCTGAATATGAAGTGGGTTTCATAGGGCTTCTATGCATCTAGCATCTTTCCTTACAACCAAGTAACCAAGAAACCAAGTAAGGTAGTTCTTTGGTCCATGGCAAGGACTTGTCAAGAACGCCAATATGCCATTGCAAGTCATTTGAATACAGCAGAATCTTCTAACTTCCCTTCTTGCCTGTTCAGGGCTAGTAAATCTTTCTCCTCTGTGCTGTTCAGGGACAGAAAATGGGACAGGTACATAGCAGATTTGTAGAAATGGGGTTTTGGAACTTGAACAGTAGTGTTTTATTCTATTTCTTAGTTATTTGTCCCTAATTTAAATGTTAAACATTCAAATTTTGACACAATTTAAACATATCAACCTTCCATACAATAAATCTCATTTCCTTGACTTCCATTGTTATGTAAATGAAAATCATGTTTATACATGTAGATAATAATTGCAATGCAGTGTGTTGCATACTAAATACAAATCTTTATTGTAAGGACATGATTGGGAGCAAATTAGAGGTCTTTCCACCAGACAGTGAACACAGACAGGGAAGAGATTTAGGCCTCTGTAGTCCCATCCTCTCTTACTGTGCCTAATACGGAATTGATAATCAATACACTTTAACCATGTGAACACATGAATACATAAAGAAGTCTTCAAGGTAAACTCCCCCTTTATATCCTACTTAATGTCTGTTTTCAAACTTAATAACAACAGCTAATATCTGTACAGTGCTTGTAAAAATCACTTTCACCTCCAATTAACTTGTTTTATTTTTTAAAAACCTTGTAGTTTATTTATTATTATATTTAGTGGATGAGTAAAATAGACTAAGATGATTTTCTCAAAATTATATCTTTAGTAAGAGTCACACAGAGAATTTAAACCCAAGTTGTCCTATTCTAATTATTACTGTCAATGTTAGAGGTTGCTAATGAATGAATATATCCTAAGGTGAACCAGAATACCTTTTTGGGGATATGTAATCTTTATTCATACAAACTGCACAGCTACATATTTGGAAA
This sequence comes from Theropithecus gelada, assembly GCF_003255815.1. Lineage (NCBI taxonomy): Eukaryota > Metazoa > Chordata > Mammalia > Primates > Cercopithecidae > Theropithecus > Theropithecus gelada. The sequence goes on from NC_037677.1 coordinate 51,355,888, forward strand.
TTCTTGGGGAATATTAGTCCATTCTCATTAGTGTTATATAACTGAAAATATGAGCCTAAAAGTTCAAATCAATAAATCACTTTCAACAAGAAGTAAGGAAACAAAATTCAGGCTTTTATTTTGCTCTCAGCACCATCCTGTTAGCATGATTTGTATGTATGAAAATATAGAAAGTCTGCCTGTCAGGTTCAACAGTGAAACAGGAACAAGAAATGTAGCCAGGATAGCATTTCACATAAATATCATCAGGGTATACCAGCAGGTAGAATCTGGTAAGTTGATACGCGATGGTGATAGGTAAAAATTCTTACACTTGGATCTAAACAGTTGGATAAAGGTGCAAGTATCTTAGAGAATGTTTTTAAATTGTAAATTCAACAAGTCAACTAGGTGACATGCCTAAGACATAATCAAAGGCAATTCACGCCAAACTTTGAGCATTCTTCTCATTTGCCAGAGGTCTGACTAAAGGATTTAGATGAGAAAGAGGAATTGCAGTGGACTATTTTGTGTCACTTTCCAAGTCAGGCTTTGAACACATGCCTGGCAACAACCGAAATTTAAAATGTTACCATGACATGAAGATGAGTTGTAAACAATGAGAACTTTCCTAACTGTGATTTTGTTTTGAATTAGACATGATTTCAAGTTCTAAAATTACTATATGCTCTGGAATCTCAGGCAAATGGCAGCCTCACTTTAATTTTGCCATCAATTAAAACAATCAGGTAGTAACACTAACTTGATTGCTCAGAGGGAAGGGGAATTTTTCTGAGGACTAATTGAAATAATGTCTCTGCCCTGTTCTACTAGAGACACAGTGGCAAGCCTCACGTCCCCCCAGAGATGCTATGAGTGTCCCAGCACTGGTATTCCAGCAGAAGTTTAAGTGAGAGCTACATTTCTAGATGTAATTTCTGAGTCAGAGGATTCAAAGTTCTGTATCCCTTGAGGGCCAATGATGCTTCCACAAGTTCTGTCCATGAGCTTGTCATTTCGTTTTGGGCCAGTCTTCCTCTCATCCTCAACAAAGAAATTACAAATGCATCTTGTCTGTAACTATGTGAGTCGAAGCATTCTTTTAAAGAAGAAAGATTCCAAATATTAGTCACTTGGTTTGGTTCCCAGTCATTCATGAGTCATGCTAAGGAATTTGTGTTTCTCTAGGAGACTCCAAACCCTTTCAGTTCCTAGGGCACATGACAATGAATGAACAGACTATTTTGAAGGAATCCACACTTTCCTCTGAAGTCATAAAATTACATACTCCATTTACAAATCATCAGCCATAAATGTGGTTTTCTTCACATTCCTTGTTGATTTAGTGGTTTATTTAGTCAGAAAAGCCAGTATTCAATCTCAGCTCTTTTACATGGGACTGTGTATGTCACATTGGGCTAGCCATTTAAATGCTGATATCCTTAGTGTGCTTATCCATAATATTTCTAAAGAATAACTGAAGGAAGTATATAAAGTTGCTAGCTAGGTGTGGTAGGTATTTAGTATATTTTGAATTTTATCTACTTCTAAGATGTGAATCCAACTTTTGTGATTCCATCTCTTTTTGTCTGGCATATGAATACATTAGCTTGATTTTCCTGACATGATACAATTAAAACTCTCTGAGCCATTACCATGGCTGTCATTGACCAGGGCTCCAGTCATGACAAAGTTTCCTCAAGAATCTCCTCTTCACCTCACTCCTTCCCCAGGCCACAATAAGATAGACGTTAGGTTCAAGCTGGGCTGAAGTTCTTGCCAAGGAAAGAAGCCAAATACATTGGGAGCCTAACTGTCATAGACAGTGCCCACTTGCTTGGTAAACAAGCAGCAGATAGCTGATGGCTCTTGCAAATTCATTTCCCCCTCCTCCAGGCTGGGGCCAAATTTAAAGAGGGTCTTTAGCTGTGAAATTCTATTACCAATCCCATTTCCAGTCCAGAGAGACAGTCAGCCCCCTGGGAGTGGAAAATAGCTGTTTATAAGAACTGAGAATGAGATTATTCCCTGAGATTCATTGTGCTGGGAATACAGTGACTTACACTTAGAGTCACCATTTATCAACATCTGGTAGATATCACACATGGGAAAATACCTGTGACCAGGCAGCTGGAGAGAATATTCCAACCCAATCGTGACTGAACCAAAACAAAACCACCACCATGCAGAAAATAAGTGTAAGTCTCCTAGGAAGTTAAAAAAACAAAGCATTGCCTGAACATGTAATGTGATCTCTGAGTCCTGATGATATGTGCATGGTTCAAGCTTGAGCCTGGCGTAGGCTCCAAGCACCCTTACTCCTCGAACATATGGAATGAAGGTCATAACAGTGCCCAGTAGGAAAAAAAAAAAAAAAAAAGCAGCATGGGCTGGGTTTTTTGTCCACTCACAAAATCTCTCAAGTTGGTTTTCCCTCATTTGTTCTTGTAACATTCATCCCAGGGATTTTATGTATATGTATATAGTCATATTCATTAGCAAGAGGCATCATTAGTCAATTATATAGAAAAGGCACTATGAAACATGATCAATTATACTTATGGGTTAAATGCAAGCCTGCTTTTCCACAGATAAGACCAAGAGAAATGCAAACTGCTTCTTGACTCGCATTATACATTTTGAACCCCTTGGCTGTTATGTTTGCTTTGCAACTGTCACCCTAAATCTGTACCAAATGCCTTTTACAGTCCATTTGGAATTGCTTCAAAATTATAAACCTAGCCACCAGCCATTTATTTCCTATCTTCTAGTTTTCCTAAAGAAATCTGTTGCTGAACTTTGTTAGACAGGACACTGCTCGATATATCCCATTCCCATATGGAAAGAGAAACATGAGATTCTATGCTAGACCTACCCACTGTTTTGGTCTTTAGCCTGATAGAGACAGTCTAGAAAAATCATCGAGGTCAAAGCAGCATAGAAACCAGGCCTGGCTCATTCAGAGAGATAAAAACAGAGCCACAAGAACCTGGCTTGAGTGAGGGAACTAGATTTCTGAAATTTCTAGAGTAAACTCTGATTGCATTGCTCTTGAAATTATTGAAAAAATTATAACAATTACTGTAACAATAAATACCAGTACCATTTCTCTGCTTACTATGTGTCTACTACAAACTCTTTACACACATGGTTGTTTTAAACCTGCCCAACAATCTTCAGGGGGTTGACATTATTTTGCTCAATTATTTGTATTTTTCTTTTCTTTTTTGAGATAGGGTCTCTCTGTCACCTAGGTTGGAGTCCAGTAGCACCATCTGCACTCACTATAGGCTCCATCTCTGAGGCTCAAGGGATCCTCCCACCTCAGCCTCCCAAGCAGCTGGGACCACAGGTACACACTACCATGCCCAGCTAATTTTTGTATTTTTGGTAAAGATGGTGTTTGCCATGTTGCCCAGGCTGGTCTCAAACTCCGAGCTCAAGTGATCTTCATGTCTCAGCCTCCCAAAGTGCTGGGACTATGGGTGTAGCCACAGTGTCTGGTCTATTTTTCTCAATTTATAGATAAGAGCATCTAAGACCACATCATAAAATATTCTCAAAGTCACACTAGTAGTAAGGAGCAGAGATGGGATTTGAAGTCCAGTCAGTTTAAGTGAGGATCGCATGCTAAGTTGGGTAGTTTATGCCAACTACGTGAATAATGGCTAACATTCATCCTGTACTCAGCTCACCATGCTTTGAGGCCTCTATGGATCTGTGTCCACCAGAGGAAGGGACATCTTTTGCACTGTAAAGAGCAGCAGCGATGGTGTCCAAAGCCCATCCTTCTACCCCTGTACCATGAATAACTTGCAGATATGAGTTTAGTAAGTTGTACTTTGACTTTACACTCTCAAGATTGACCCAGATTCTACATTCAAGCTCAGGGGAAGCAGATACTGTATATATGCCATGAGTTATTGTTTAGTGTATTGTTCACAATACTTATCAGGAATTAAGTCCTTTTTCTAATCTGCAGATGAAGGAACACTGTAATCCTCCTTTGATTTTTTAAATCAAAGAGAAATTTCCAGTTGTATTAGCAAATGATCTAATAACATATTGCCTAGATATCTACACTTACTTTCTTCCTAATTATATTTCTTTCTAATGTAATGTTTTCCCGATACCTATTTCCATCACACCTATACTTTAAAGTTGGTTCACATTTTGTAGAACAAAGATGGCAGTAAGCATATATAGCTAGTTAATGAATAAACCAATGAATAAAACCCCAAGGAACTTAAAACTTAATTTAAAGCTATGGCATTAAAGACACCTTCCCTAAATTCCACTGCTGTTTTGAGACCTACCCTTGGCAAGGTATCGTATCCTGGTCTGGGATCCTTGATTCTTCGAGTTGCTGATATGCTGGTCCCACAATTCCGCCTAGCCTACTTCGGGGTGATGGGGGTGTCCTTCTGAAGGCATTCCTATGGAGCATGCCACTCCTTTGCCCTGGGCTGCAGCAAGAGGATAAACTCCTGCTGAGGTGGAATGAAAACAGACAAACAAACAAACAAAAGACATCATAGCAATAACCTCACAGGTGGCTGTCCAAACTTTGCAAACACTGAATTGGCACCCCAAGTCCTCAAAGTTCTAGGCCAGGGGCCATCCATGAATATAGTATATGTGGTAGAATGGGATCAGGAATAGCCCAATCCATTTTACCTTTGGAGACATTGAGAAAAAGGGAAGTTCCTGGATTTCTGGCTTTCTAGGTTAGAGCGTGACTGATGAAAATCATTGCCACTTTCCAGCCAGGGTAAGAGGCGAACTTAAGGAATTCTCAAGCTCCTCATTCCCATCCATCCTGATTATCCAAGGCATCGTTGGTGTCTCTCTGATAGAAATAAAAATAGCCTTCTTATGAGACACTGATGAAAACTAAACACAGTAAGCCCAGAAGGGATTTATGGGGGAAAATATTCACTTATTAGTGATAGAATTAACAAATTTTAATTGGCATTTTCTCATTAACATATGTTTAAATCCCCTGTTCACTACCTCAGATTTTAATCAATCTTGACAAACTAAATTATTTTTCTTTGGAGTTTGCTTTTAATAAACATCTGATTATATAGTTTATTTGACTCATACATCCAAATGCCTAAATAACTATATGTTTATAGATGCCATCAATGAGCACAACATTTAAGTGGCTTACACCACAGGCCTTAACAAAGTGAGAATTCTTACATAGATTATGTACAGAAAAGACCTAGACTCTATAAAAATCCATTGCTGATGAGACTTATTACCTGTTCCTTATCCATTCCCATCTCCACCCCACTTAATTAACCCTACTGTAGACTGGTGAGGAGAACTTTGTTCACGTGTAGACATTCCACGAGATGCTAGTTTATGTGGTCACACTGGTTCTGCGGTGCTCAAATAATAAAGAAACTGAGAATTTTGTGCTGCATTCTCATTTAACTCTGTAAATATCAATACAACATAGAAAGAAATATGAAAACATTCTCGAAATTTTAATAAATTTATGAAGGTTCTAAAGAAACCAGTCTCTCAAAGACATTTTACCCATATCACTATATTATTTGGGGTTTTGTCACTTTTCTTCCATCAATATTACTATTAATTCTACTTAGTTAACATAAAACAGGACTTTGCAAATATTATTTAAGGTCAGAGTTTGAAAATCTGATATTTGAGTGTTAATAGCCACTTTCTTGGTTGTGGCAAGGTGACTGATCAATCTCTATATTCCTCAAGCCAACATTAACTTCCTAAATTTGTGCAAGCAGAAGATCATATCTGGTAACATCCCTTATTATACCTTTATTCTTTTTTTTTTTTTTTTTTTTTTTTGAAACAGAGTCACCCAGGCTGAAGTACAGTGGCATGAACTCGGCTCACTGCAACCTCCACCTCCTGGGTTCCCATGATTCTCCTGCCCCAGCCTCCCAAGTAGCTGGGACTACAGGTGCCCCCCACCATGGCAGGCTAATTTTTGTATTTTTAGTAGAGACAAGGTTTCACCATGTTGGCCAGGCTGGTCTCAAACTCCTGACCTCAGGTGATCCACCTCCTAGGCCTCCCAAAGTGCTGGGATTACAGGTGTGAGCCACTGTCCCTAGCCCCTATACCTTCATTCTTTATCATGATACTTCTGGTGTGGTGTGTCCCTAAATGCCTAACAGGGGATGTCTAGTTAGCTCACTAAGCCCACAAGTTGGAGAAGCTCTCTAGCAGCTAATTTGCTTCCTTGCCTTCCTACCCTCATCTATCATCCAATGGCAATGATGGCATCTGCAGGGCGTGAAGGATGAGATGCTAGAGTTAATTAGCTGCAACTGAGTATAAGTCTTGGGTCTGCAGGTAACTAGTTGCTGGAAGCATGATGCTGATGGAGGTACTTGTAGCAGTCAGAGTCCCGGACAGACATAGATGGCAGTTTAACTTGGTTCATTGCTAGAGATTTTGCTATATACAAAAGAGTGATCAGTGTTTGAGGGGAAAAAAAAGCAATAAAGGAGGCTGCCGTGCCTCAGGACTACTATGAGAAGCTATTATTATCCCTCTGACTTAAGGGACAAGGAGAGGGAGCAGTTCCCAGAATGGAGAGAGAAAGTGAGTTGTAAGGAGGGGGCCGCATTGCAGGCTCCATGGCCCCAGAAAAGGGACATACTGAAGGCAACCAAGCAGGGAGGAAGGGGACACAAGGGCCATGACCTCACTCTCCTCCCTGCCGTCTATCTCATGCCTGTGCCTCACACTGAACCCACAGAAACCAGAGGACAAGGGAGCCTGCAGCCATCTTGGTGTACAGGGCAAGGCAGAAAACAGAAAAGGTAGAAATTGTTGCCAGTGTGAAAAGGGAGTGGCAAAAGGAAGATATCAGCGTTCTACTTAAGAATTTTTCTAGGTTTGCTATGGGACGTGGAGGTTTAAAGAGAGGAAGTATGCAAAGCATGGAGCATGGAGCCTGGTACACAGTAGGTGCTCCGCACGATGAGTTCCTCTAGCTCCCCTGCCGCACCTGGCAATTCAAAGGGTCTTCTCTGTCACTGAAAACCCTGGAATTACTTCAATGCAAAAAACCTACATACGTGGTTTTTATAAGTGACATGGCAAGGCACAGTGGCTCACACCTGTAATCCCAGCACTTTGGGAGGCTGAGGCTGAGGGATTACCTGAAGTCAGGACTTCAAGACCAGCCTGGCCAACATAGTGAAACCCCATCTCTACTAAAAATACAAAAATTAGCCCGGTGTGGTAGCACACGCCTGTAGTCCCAGCTACTTGGGAGGCTGAGGCAAGAGAATCCCTTGAATTCAGGAGCCGGAGGTTGCAGTGAGCCGAGATCACACCACTGCACTCCAGCCTGGGTGACAGAGCGAGACTCTATCTCCCAAAAAATAAAATAATAAAAAAAGATAAGTGACTTACATTGCCAAAATATACTGCAATAAATATGACATGCCATAATAGATTTATTTTCTAAACAGATGGGATTTTTTTGAACTAAACATTAGAAATAATGGCTCTGAATTAATAGCTTTGTTTTGTACATGAGTTATCCAAATGAGTCATATTTGCAGTTCACAAAAGAAATTAATTATTCATAGCTCACTAAACTGTCACAACAACAAAGTCTATCAGTATGAACTAGTGACCTGTCTTAAAAAGAGTTTTATGCCTATTGATCAATCAGCTATTCAGGCCTTCTCACTCAGTGGCATTCAGGAAGTTATGGAGCAGTTTCCAGGATGTATAAATCAGTGCCTGGGTTATCAATCATGAAAACGTTTAAGTCTATTGCATGTTTTACAGAACAAAAGCTATGATATATTAAACTATAATTTACAAAGTTCTAAAAGCATTTTGTGAGTCAACCCTTGCCCATCTATCAGGACACAATGTATGCTAACAGATACTGCAATGTCGTTGATCCAAACAAAAAGGAAGGTCTCTTAAAGATGTCCTTATTTAATCTGTGAGTGACTTCTAGACACCATAGCAGAAGCCAAGTTTAGGAAGGAGCATTAAAAAAAGCACATGAGAACTGGGGATAGTAATATTGCAGCTCAAACATATTAAAAGCTGATCTTTTAAAACAAATATATCAATTTTAAAACATTTATGACAGAATATAGTTAATATAATACTAGAATGATATTATACTGAATTACTTGACTAGGTGGAATACTACTTTAACATGTGTTATAATCAGGAGGAGAAAATACCATTTGGGGGAAAATATCGGTCTTCTGAAAGACTGGTAATATTGAACTTATTTCCCTAATTAAGACAACTTCCATTAGGTCCAGTGAAATGAAATGCTCTTTTCACAGGAAAATATTCTGTAAATGTAACATTGATATAAATCAAAACTTGCAGTAAGAATAGCTAAAGCAATTATCCAAGAGCCAAACATATTTCAATCCTGAATTGAACATAGATTCATACCGTATTTTTAAAAATGGCAATCTCTCAGTGTTTTAATGTCTACTCATGTAGAATGAGAATAAAAATTACCATCAAGTGCTGAGGATTAGTGTCAAGAGTGACTAAAAATCTCAAAGTAAATATGGCCAGAAACAATAAAATCCATTTCATGTAACTCATTAAAAGGTGAAGAAGAAAGGAAGAAAGTAGTTTTTTTCTGTCATGTATGTGTCCAGCTTGGTGTTGTGCAAACTATTGCCTAGTATGTGACAACAAAGGGGCAACAACATTCAACTTTCATTGCTGGGAACGACTGCTATTTACTTTTTCATTGTTAAAATGTTTAATTTTTCATAATTTTTTCAAATTGTAAAATACTGTATATCTCACTAAGAAAAGGAAGCTTAAATCTTTGGACAACTTCCATAAAGACTGAGGATGTGTATCTGTCATTTGTCCTAAACTTCATCATTTGGTTTAGAACAAATACCTTAATCTAGCGTTTGTCCTAAACTTCATCATTTGGTTTAGAACAAATACCTTTAATATTTGGAGTTTCAGAATCCTGATGTATAAAACAGAAAAGTGGAGACTAGAAGATGCTGAAGGACAAGGTTAGCTTTAGAATGCTATGAAATGTGTCAAATAACTACGTTTTTGGCTTTTTCTCCAAAGCAGCCAATTTCTGGGGAGCTTGTAAGAAACTGCCACCCCATTTATCACAGAAGATTTTATAGACCCAAGAAGAAGATTCACCAGGCTTCTTCCCCGTGGAAAATTTTATTTTGTAAGAACCGTGTTGGAAAACCTGAAGTCTGTCACATTAGGCTGCACAGGGAAGAATTACTCGTTACCTGTGTCATCTAGAAAAGGCAGGCCAGGTAACGTATTTTTAAAAATAGTTTTTCGGAATGCAATTTATTTTTTTAACTGGTCTGTAGCTTTGATGGGTGTTATTTATAGTTCCATCAAGTTTCTTACAGGGGTAATGCTGTCTGCTGTGGAAACCGGTATCTTTGGTTTACCTGACGTGAGGTGTTTGAGCATCTGCTCCACAGAGAACTACAGGAGAAGCAAGAACAGTTGTCTCTCCTAGGTCATGCTGCCAGTCCTTGGCATGTGCCACCCAGCATACACACAGTGTGAACGTGCCCACTCCCACCATGATGAGCTACTTGTACCTGTGGTGTTTGACAGACTGGCTTCCTCTGTCAGGAGAAGGGACTTCGGGGAATGACTGGGGGCCGACAAAACTTGACTCCATCATTTTCTCCAGTGCAGTCACAGGATGCCTTTCCACCTTTGAATACTGTGGGAAATCACAGGTACAGAGTTGAGATGAAGGATAAGTTATGGGAGGAGGGCCTAGAACACCAGAGCTAGGCATTGAGAAGTTACTGGAATGCCAATTCCTCCTGGTCAGCTGATTAGAGGAGCAGGAGATGAGACATAATTTGTGTCCTATTTCCAACACATTGAGTATTCACCTCCCCTGCCCCAACCATCTCTGTGCCTAGACAGGATCCATTGAAGAGGGTTCTTCATGTCAGAATCCCAAGCCTGCTCTCTCATTTTTATTAATGTACACCCACGGCACACTGTGACTGACAGCCAAAAGGCGCTTACACATGTGGTTTAGTTGATGTACATCTTACCAAAAAAATTGAATTAGTAGCTGGGTTACTACTAATAAGGATTCAATAAACACTTATTAAATTTCATAACATTCTGAGAATGATGAAAGACATTGGTTCAGAACATCTGGCCGCCACGCTCCACTGTTTTTCTCTTTCAGCTTGTTACCAGGTAATTACCATGTTTCACAAGAGAAATTTGGAGCATTTCACTCCTTATAGTTCGGAACTCTTGGTTTCTCCTTTGGCTATAACTTGTAAGGTGTAGAAGCCTAAAGAAGGCTTATATAGATGACAACTTCAGAAAAATTTTACCCCAAAAGAAATATCACACGGCATCTCAAGAGTCAATAAGTTGTCAACTTTAATACTCCTTGCACACTGGGCGCTGGAACAGGTAGCAAAGGGTAGAAGATTTCTCTTCTAGAAACTCCAGGTGAAGACTTTCTTTAGAAATAGAAGTTTAAGGATGCTCATCAAAATAAAAGAGAGTTTGGAGTCTGGATAGTCAGTACCCAACGTGTCAAGTTAAAGATTTTAAGTGTTATCCTGAGTAACTATAAAACTCTAACTCAGTATACCCTTTTTTTTTTTTCATTTCAAAAGCAAAGAAGCCACTATTAGAAGCATTGATGAAAAAAATCAAGTTAATCAACCTTTTTGAATCTCACATCTATATGGTGGGATAATAAAATGTCTCTTACAGGGTTGTTGAAAAAATTCACAAACAATACTTAATGCATTTGATCCAGGTAAAAAGAAGGTAGACACAATAATGAAGATGATACTCTAAGATGTTTTCTAGCCTTTTAGAAATATTATCTCTGAACTATAAGAAACTAAAGATAAATTCCACCCTATGTCCCATTTCTAATCAGTTGGTAGTGGCTGCTTATAGTCTTATATTTACATATATTCTAAAGATGACTTATGAGGTAAGAAATGGAGAAAGAAAGAGTTCTAACCAGCAGAAAAGTGAATCCAGGAGGAAGGAGTGGGAGATATTTTATTGTAATTTCTTTCTTAAAATGTCGGCTTTAAAATTAACGCTTGAAAGTAAAGTCCAAAGACTTTCAACAAGGCTGGAAGATATTGACAAGAAAAAGAATATAAAAAGACGGAAGAATGAACATTTGAAAAACAAAAAATCCAGGCTGGGATTGTAGAGAATAAAGACAATGTAATATATGCATGCTGATTAATTTTAGACACTGATGAACAAAACATACGTATTTAAGTATTAGAAATTAGACAGCACTAGAATATAAGAATTATATATAAGACATGAAAAAATTAAAATAATATTAATTCAGCAAAAATTAATAAGAGGGGGCTGTAACAAGAGAGCATGGTAAATCGGAAATAAACAGACAGGAATAAGTGTGAAACTATCAGTGAGGATAAAAACTGTGGATGGTTAGATTTAACTATTAAAAGACAGATTCACGCACTGATTTTAAACATTTAGTCTTCTATGTTCTGAAATAACTAATTTAAAAACAACAGAGAAAAAACTCGACAGAATGGGTAGGGATATACTCTGCAAAGTATAGGGGGAAAAGTTTTTAACAGTAATAATTTCAAGTAAAACATAATTATGTATAAAATGCATTTTAAAAGGAACAAAGATGGATATTTCATATTAATAGAATGAGCAATCTAGCAAGTGATAAATATTTATAAATTTTTATCTACCTAACAACATAGCTTCAATATGAAAGGCTTTCTCAGGCCAGGCACGGTGGCTCATGCCTGTAATCCCAGCATTTTGGGAAGCTGAGGTGGGCAGATCACCTGAGGTCAGGAGTTTGAGACCAGCCTGGCCAACATGGTGAAACCCTGTTTCTACCAAAAATACAAAAATCAGCTGGGCATGGTGGCATGCGCCTGTAATCCCAGCTACTCAGGAGGCTGAGGCAGGAGAATCGCTTGAACCTGGGAGATGAAAGTTGCAGTGAGCTGAGATCGTGCCACTGTACTCAACTAGTCACAAAAATTATAAACCATTAACACTGTCATAACTTAATTACATACGAATTGTGGCAAGGAATGTAACTATGGATAACAGTAAAGTGTAATTTTAGTTTAATTTATATTTTTAGATTTTGATAAAGAGAAGTGATACAGTTTGGACATTTGTCCCCTTCGAAGCTCATGTTGAAAGTTGATCCCCAGTGTTGGAGATGAGGCCTGGCAGGAGGTGTTTGGGGTGTTTGGGTCATGGGGGTTGATTCCTCATGAATGGTTTGTGTCCTCCCTGTAGCAATGAGTGAGTTCTCATTCTATAAATTAATGGAAGAACTAGTTATTTAAAAGAGCATGGCACCCTTCCCCCTTTCTCTTTTTTCTCTCTCACCATGTGGCACCTGCTGCCCTTTCTCTTCCGCCATGAGCAGAAGCCTCCTGAAATTCTCACCAGAAGCAGATGCTGGCACCATGCTTCTTGTACAGCCTGCAGAACTGTGAGCCAAATAAATCTCATTATAAATTACCCAGCCTCCGGTATTGCTTTACAGCAGTGCAAACAGACTAACACAAGAAGATATGAATGAACTGTTTGGTTAATGGAAATACATTTAAAAACCTTTATAAAACTATATGGGAGATGTATTCATAACCTTATGGGAGAAAGACATTTGTTACCAGGACAAAACACCTAGAGACCATAAAGAAAAAAATATGTAAAATTTGACTTACTACTAATTTAAATATTTTAAGTAACAAAAGTGATTATTAGTAAATCAAAATATAAGTAAAAGCCTGGGGAAACATTGGGTATTCATACGTTAAAGACGATTCTTAAGATATAAAGACAGAAATCAACTGGAAAGAAATTAAAGGCAACAGATGAACAAGAATTTCACAGAAAAATGAAGACAGGCAACATACATATGGCAAAGAGTGCAACTGCACTCATTATAAAGAGGTGGTAGTCAGAATAGAGAAAATTAAGCTAAGTGCAGTGGTGCACAGCTGTAGTCCCAGCTACTTGGGAAGTGGAGGTGGGAGGGTCATTTGAGCCCAGGAGTTAGAGACTGTAGTGTGCTATGTGATTAGCTATTGCACTCCAGGCTGGGCAACATAACAAGACTCTGCCTTTAAAATAAATAGAGAAATTTAAATTTCAAGAATATCTGATAAAGGAAAAGGCCCTGGAAAAGTAGCCGTGGTGCTAACTTGAAGAGCAAATTGACAATATGTTTCAAAATTTTAAATATACTTACTCTTTGATCCAAAATACTACTTTTAGAAATTCTATCATGCAAATTTCCACAATTGCAAAAGTTCAAAATAATAATTTCCAGGGTATATAAACAGTACAATTTTCCATAACGAAACGGAAATAAACACAAAAGTAAAAAAAATTAAAAACAATAGAAATGTCCACAAATGACTACTACACGGCCATTGAAAAGAATAAAAGGAAGGTGCAAAAAAGTACGCATATAAATCCATTTGTGTAAATAAGGAAAATGCAATGAATAGATATAAATAGATTGTATATATATTTATGATTATATATACAATTAGCCTGGTGTTTATATATATATATATATACACACACAGATTTTTTATGTACATATACATATATTTTTCTGCGTGCATTTGCATGTGTGTTTCTCATGCAACTACTTAGGAGGCAGATTTTTTAAATTAAAATAAATTATTAATTGTCTAATTAGGTGTTGTGCTTGGTAAAAAGTATATCCATGAGTATAAGCTATGGAGACTAGGGAACACATCAAGGTTTTGCAGCTTTAAGTTCAAAAGCTCCAATTAGTTTTCTTTTCAATAACTTTCAAAATAAGCCACATAGTGGCAGTAATGACCATGTCTTGAACCAGAATCTGAATTTTTCACAGTGGACCTATAAAGCCCGGTCAGTCTTTTTTGTAAAATAGAGTAAAATAACAGAGAAAAGAGAAGATACAGAGATAATTTGGAAAAGGTGATTGTTTTCAACAACCTTAAAAAACAAAGATCCAATGCATAATGGAAATACCTCTATGTGTGCTTCATTATTGATTAACTGTGTATTGCAAAGTATCCATGGAAAAAGTCAGATGAATAGACATGTTTACTAAAGTGTAATGATATCCTGAATATCTGTGTGACTTCTAAGCTCTATAAAAGACATATGAGGGTTTGTTATCTTTTTTCATCTAATTAATTGGTTTACAAGAAAAACCTGGGTGCCTAGAAGGCCTAGCTACAAAAACAAGTGAGATGCTCTGGGCAGATCCATGACAAACTGAAGAAAGCAAGTATGTTCAGCAACTGCAGAGAGCTGTGATATGGTTTGGCTGTGTCCCCACCCAAATCGCATCTTGAATTGTAGCTCCCGTAACTCCCACGTGTTGTGGGAGGGACCTGGTGGGAGATAATTGAAGCATAGGGGCAGCTTCCTCCATACTGTTCTCATGGTAGTGAGTAAGTCTCATGAGATCTGATGGTTTTATAAGGGAAACCCATTTCACTTGGTTCTCTCTTCTCTCTTGTCTGCTGCAATGTAAGAGGTGCCTTTTGCCTTCCACCATGATTATGAGGCCTCCCCAGCCATATGAAACTGTGAGTCCATTAAACCTCTTTTTCTTCATAAATCATGCAGTCTCGGTTATGTCTTTATCAACAATGTGAAAACAGACTAATACAGGCTGCCAGGGGACAATATCAGCCAACTATTTCTGGAGCATGCAGACCTTCTAGAGAAACTGCCAAATCAATAAAAAAATCAGTAATTCCCTCCCTCTCTCCCTCCCTCCCTCCCTTCTTCCCTTCCTCCCTTCCTTCCTTGTCAAAAAACCCAATTCATCTTTTGTACCATTAGTTCATAGTCTCTGCTTGGGATCTGAGAGATAGAGGACCTTGTCCAAAATTCTGGATAACATTCATAAATAGAATCAACCTCTTAACCTGTTCTGTTTATTGATAGTGTTCATGACAGATATTTCCTAAATCTGTTATTTCAAATGTTTGACTTATTGTGATATTAAACAGTTGTTTTTATTTGTATTGTTTTGGTCCATTAATATAAATATGTTTCCAAAATTTATTATTTTAGAACTTTTAATTTTTTTCTCTGACAGCATTTTGTTTTAGTGACTACATTGTACCTGAAATTCAAGTTTAAATTGCTGGTATTCCTATCCAGAGGTTGCTTGAAACTTGTGGAAGCATGATAAAAAGTCTAATAATTTGACCAACTTCCAAATGATATTTCATACATTTTGGCTGAAAATGAATTCAGGTAGCTTCTGGTTTCAGTTTTGACAAGCTAAGAGTTTGGAAGTCACTATTCCTATCCTAGCAATAGAAAAATAAATGAACAAACTGAAAATCTCTTCTTGCGTTCATTGGATAATTGAGGTTGCAGGGCACACTACCACCTTAAATCTGGAGAAACAGGTGAATACAGAGAATAATGGCTAAGATCAGCTTTTCTGCAACTGAGTCTGCTGGAACCATAAATTGTTAGGAAGGTTTAAGAAGTAATTTGGACAGGTGGCTGGAATTTGTATGGGCACTAGAACGAGAGTTGGGGTCTGTAGTCTTAGATAGAATGTCCATACTTCCATGAGTTTGGCCTCCAGGAACCACATCAGGTTCTCACAGGAAAGAACCCCAACAGCAACAAAAATCATCTACTGTCTCTGCCAGTGGAAGGGGAAAAGTAACCATTTTGAAATGCACACAGGGCATTCTCAATAACAACTGCCTACTCTTGTAGTAAAAAGATTTTACCAGAGTCTTATCTCACTAGAAAGAAGGGCATTTCCCCAATTCCAGCTCTCTGTAACCTTTCCATCTCACATAAAAGAGGACAAAAAGTGAAGAAACACTTGTGAAGGTCACAAGTGTTTAGCAGACAAAGTACCGCCCAAGTGCACCGCCTAGCCGTTAAGTTTGAACAGTGCAAAGGTATGGTGTAACCATTGTGAGAATGCTGTATGTGTATTCTGTAACCGAAAAAATAAGTAAATGAATAATGGACAGTGGGAAGGAGACTTTTTGCTGTTGGAGTGGAAATTTATAAATAAGCAAGGGGAGAAGCGTAGAATTATTGATGTAGTTATGGATTAGAGTTGGGGGTAGACATCAATGTAGACACATGTTCAGCAGAATATAGACACAGATGCTTACACAGAAAAATTTACAGATTATGTTAGTCTATATACAACCTTTAATATATAAATATATATATTTATATATAAGATGTATAATATATGTTTTAATATATTATTTAATATAATTTAATATACATTATTTAAATAATATAATTTAATATATATAATTTAATATAATTTAATTATATTATTTATAATTAAATTATATAATATAATTTAATTATATTATTTAAATAAATCTTAAGTAGACATATTTAATATATTATTTAATATATACATTAGATATATCTCATATATAATATATAATAAGATATATATAAAATAAGATTATATATATATAAAATCTTTGATCTGTCTGTTGAGAAGGTCAAGCAAAGACATCCCAGTAGCAACGGTAACATACACACCTAGCTTCCAAATCCCGGTCTCCAGCAACATTCTGCAAAGAAAGAAACTAGCTATTTCCATGGAGAAATGGCTGATTCTAGAACCCAGGCAGAAAATGTACAATATAAGGAAGGAGTGTCTTGTAGTGCTCAACAACAACAACAAAAAACCTGAAAACCTACAGTGAATTGATGGATAATGTCAAAATGACATGAGCCAGCTGAAAGACCTATCTTTCTGGCTGACAATGTAACGTAGTATTTAACTACTTGGATTATAAATCAAACTATAAAATAGTATCCATGAGTTTATTTATACTGATTTAAATATGTGATGGAATAAATAAGTAAATGGGAGAGAATAGACAAACGCTTTGTGATAGAATCCCAAATAACTTATGTAGAAACTTGACCATAAGGAAAGAAGACCGTAACTCCCCACTCCTTAAGTGTGGGCTATGCATAGTCACTTCCTTCCAAAGAGTATTCTATGGAAAAGCAGAGAGAAGAAAAGGGTAACCTTACAGTGGAGAAGCTTGGCTAATATTACCTCAGACAGATGATAAGGTAAACATCAATAATAATAAATCATATTGTAGTGTGTATCCTTGATATGACATAATAAAAATGGCACTTTAAAAATTTCTACAGAAAACCAGTAACCCCCACATAATCACAAGAAAATAATCAAATTCCAATAGAGGGGCATCCTACAAAATTCTTTGCCAGTATAAAAAGAAAAAATCGATAAACCGTCACAGGTAAGGGGAACCTAAGGAGACATGGCCATTAGATGTAATGTGGTACCTGGGATTGGAACAGAGGGAGCAATCGGGTAAACACTCATAAAATCAGAATAAACTAAAGAAATTGTGAGAATGTTAACATATGGGATGTTACGGATAATAATGCATTCTTATTAGTTTATTAATTTCAAAATTGTGCCCTACTAATGTACAAGGTTAATAATAGGGACAACTGAATACAGAGTATAGAGACTTGCTGTGGTATCCGCTAAACTTTCCTGTAAATTGAAAGCTATCATAAAATATCAGATCTACTTAAGAAAATAAAAAATAGAAAATAAGATAAATGATTTAAAAAGTACACATCAAAATAAACAAAAAGAATTTAGAGACTAAAGGCAGAATTCAGTCTTCCTTTAATTGCCTGAGTAGCTCAGCTGTAGGCCCTCAAGGTGCATACTCCACTCAGCAAAACAGTTCGCCTATACCAACCCTCCTGGAAAGTTAACTTGACTGACCACAATCATAGCTTTTGGACATTTTATGCTCTGTGCTTATATATATATATACACACACACACATATACACACACATATATACATATATAATATATTATATATCATATATTTATATAATACACATTATATATAATAATATACATTATATATAATATATATTTTATGCTATATATAATGTATTATATGTAATATATATAATATCAACCTGATTGGTTCCATCCAAATGTATGCAGTTCTATCTCTGAGACAAGATAAGGTCTGAACATATTTATTCTCAAGATTGTATCTTCAGTGAAATGTAAGTGCTCGGGTTAGTTGCCTGTCTGGACCTCCCTATTAGCATCCTCTACAATGTTACAAAGCATATATATATGTGTGTATATATATGCATATATATGTATATATATACACATATATGTGTGTGTGTGTGTGTGTGTGTGTATGTATTTTGAGACACCGTCTCACTGTGTTGTCCAGGCTGGAATGCAATGTCTTGATCTCGGCTCACTGCAACCTCAGCCTCCTGGGTTCAAGCAATTCTCGTGTCTCAGCCTCCTGAGTAGCTAGTATTACAGGCGCCCACAACCATGCCTGGCTAATTTTTGAATTTTTAGTAGAGTCAAGGTTTCATCATGTTGGGCAGGCTGGTCTCAAACTCTTGACCTCGAGTGATCCATCTGCCTTGGCCTTCCAAAGTGCTGGGATTATAGGTGTGAGCCACAGTACCCAGCCCAAAAATATTTACTTTGGTTCCATCCAAATGTATGCAGTTCTATCTCTGAGACAAGCTGAGGTCTGGACAAATTTATTCTTAAGATTGTATCTTCAGTGAAATGTAAGTGCTCAGGTTAACTGCCTGTCTGGACCTCCCTATTAGCATCCTCTACAATGTTACAAAGACTGGCAGTTGATTCTATGTCATTTCCTTGACACAGATCCTGACTTTATTGTGTGCACATGGTTAAGAGCTCATTTGGTATAATATACAAAAGATCGTGTTAGCGGTGAATAAGGAGATGCCCCAGTTCATTCACTGGTGCTCTCAGCATGAGCCCAAACTCCTCTATAGGCCCTGGTTAATATTGTTATTTCCTGGGGAAACATTCGTTCAACTGGCTCCCCTGAAAGTGCTGGCTAGTGCAAATGCTCCCAGGGGCTGAAGGCATCTCCTCTCGCCCGCCCACCTGCTTTGCTCCTAGCACATTGTAGGGGGTGCACCAAAATCAATAGGCTGGTCAAATGAAGCAGGCGCATGTTGGCAGTAGAATAACAGCATTGTTTCCAGGTCTGCCACATGCACACAGCAGGAGTCAGAAGGTTAAATGAAAGTAGGGTCAGTTTTGGACAGCACTGTTGACAGAGCTGATAATCACTTGGTCTGGAATCCTAGGCAATAAAGGCAGGAGGAGGAGATTTTTAAGCAGTTTTAAATGT
Source organism: Theropithecus gelada (assembly GCF_003255815.1). NCBI lineage: Eukaryota > Metazoa > Chordata > Mammalia > Primates > Cercopithecidae > Theropithecus > Theropithecus gelada. Next base: position 51,375,125 of record NC_037677.1, read on the forward strand.
CTTTCTCTCTGCATTGCTTGGCTCAAATATGTCTGTGACAAAATTTTCTTTAGCGCCACTCTGACTTATGAGCCGGAGTACAGGGAAATTGATAGTTACAATATGTTTTCGAGAGTGATTTCATTGGGATTTCTAATGCAGGTAATTAAAAACTACTTGACCGCTGTTGAGAATTTTTGCATGGACACCACAGCAGCAAGAACTTCAACAATTGCAATCTCCACACATTTCCTTTAAAGCAAAATGATATGACAAGGGACCCTCTCCAGACACTAGGCCCAGCACAATACCCCTTCCCACCTCCTCCCCAGCAAGTTACCACTTCACTAGGGGGATTCTTCATGTGCTACTGCACCTTTTTAGAGAGCTCTGAGCTATTCTTGTTCTGATATTAATTCCCCAACCTGCCTACTATAAGCTCTCATAGCACCGTTCTCTATTTCCTGTAGGCCTTGGCATAGATGAGAGCCCACATTTGTGAGATTATTTGATTTATATCGATCACTCGCAGTAATCAGTAAACTTCTGGAAAGAAGTGGCTTTCTCATGTTTGGTCCTCATCACATGCCTGTTCCTTAATAGGTATTGTCTGGTACTTAGTAGGCTATTTAGTCTACATTTAAATAGACAAATGAATGCATGAATCTATATTCAATCAATAAGTTATAATTTGATATTTAAAACAAGAAATCAGAAGTAATTTTTAAAGTTATTTAAAATTAACTTTAATTAATGTTACAACAAAATTACCTCTTCTGACCTACTGCCTGCAAACAATTCCATGATTTTCAATTCACTCTCAAAACTCTAAGAAAAATAGCTCAGAGCAGTGTGAGCTATATGAGGTGTGCAAAATTTATCAGGCTCAGAGAGACAGAGTGTGGGATTACAGTCAGTCACTCCCACCAAACCCAGGGGTGATTGTTTCAAGACATTTTGTTCCTAACTGCCTCATCACTTATTTCCATGTTTTCGGAATTTGTGATGAAAAGAACCATGGATAGCCAATGAATAGCTTATGCTATTTTAATGCAAATTCTTGATAAACAATTTGGGAACTGCGTCTTCATTTCCTATAAAAACCCACTTGTAACTGCTTCTGATGGGAGCATGTATTTAGGGTACCTTAAGTCTATGCTCTCAGGTTGCAGCCCTCAAAACTGGCCAAAATAAATGCTCTACTTACATTAAGTTTGCCTCAGTTTTTGTTTTCTTTGTTTGTTTTCCTTTAGGCCAACAACTCAATTCACATGTGACGTCTTCTAGGTAGATTTGAGATTCCTCTAGTCAAATTCAGAAGTCGTTTTCCATTATCTGATGGTACTTTGATTTAATATATCTATATAATAAAGATATTATATGCTTGCACATTTTTCTCTCCACTAACTTTTGAGCATCCTGAGGTGAGGAATCATTTCTGTTTGTATTCAAAGCTATCCCTGCAGTACCCAACACAGAGAAGTGTGGGCTTTACCAGAGTTCAGTAAACATTACTGGATAAATAAGGGCCTTTTCACCGATTTTTAACGCTTTGTTACACACTAAACTCTTTTTTTTTTTTGAGCTTTTTGGCCCTAAACCTTTTTTTTTTTTTTTTTTCTGGAGACTGAGTCTCACTCTTGTTACCCAGGCTGGAGTGCAGTGGCATGGTCTCGGCTCACTGCAACCTCTGCCTCCCGGGTTCAAGCAATTCTCCTGCCTCAACCTCCCGAGTAGCTGGAATTACAGGCACCCACCACCACGCCTGGCTAATTTCTGTATTTTTAATAGAGATGGGGTTTCACCATGTTGGCCAGGGTGGTCTTGAACTCCCGACCTCAGGTGATCCACCCGCTTTGGCCTCCCAAAGTGCTGGGATTACAGTCATGAGTCACTGTGCCTGGCCTAGGCATTAAATTCTTATTATTCCTCTTTAGCATGCAAGTATTATCTTCCAGTTCTTTCTCATTTAATGTTACCTCCCCCATAAACCTATCTTTCTTAAAATGGTTACTGATTAAAAAAAAAAAAAAGGTGTGAAGGGTGTATAATTTTCTTCTTTCATTTTTCAGTTGTGAATGTTTTCTCTTGATTTCAAGAGAGAACAGATTTTCTCTTTTGATGACTTTATTTTCTGATTCCTAAACCAGGCTGAGAAGTTTCACTCCTTTGCCTTCAAGGTTCTAGAGGTTATAATTCTATCCTTAGCTCTTTCTTACCTGAGACACAGCAAAGGAGGTGAGTTCATCTTTACTCACAGATGCTTTATTTGCTTTTTAAAAAAATGGTAGGGACTAGATGCTTCTCAGGGAGGGTAATCTACTCCAGTTCTGCAGCGTCGGAGTCAAGTGTTTCCAGAGTATCGTGTTGCTTCACTTGACAAGGTGTTTTGCATCTTGTTAGATGACTATAAAGTGAAACCCATTTCCATGAATGTTTAATGAACTTAAGGGAATGCCAGAGCCAGACAATTCATTTGTTAAACACTGCAATTTGCAAAGAATTTCAAGTAATTAACATGAGCTTCAAGATAAAACAAAGACAGATTTGTCTGATATGGTAAGCAAGTAGAAAATTTTCTCTTCTAAGGATGAAATATGCCTGAATAACCTGTCACCCCCTGTGTAATGGAAATAAACGCCTGCAGTGGGAAGCTTGGTGATGGAACTTGGTGTTCAGAATTTCCCAATGGTCCCATTTGAAACTTGAGCATGGACTGTGAACTTCGTTACCACTTTTGACATTTTGGGAAGGATAATCTTCTGTGGAGGGAGGTTATTGTGCATTGAAGGATGTTCATTAGCGCCAATGACCGCTACCCACTAGATGCCTGTAGCGTTCTTCTCCCAGCGCGTAATAGACAGTGTTTTCAGACTTTGCCAAATGTCAAGGGATGGTGGGCAAATTGCCTTCTGTTGAGAACCACTGAGTTATAAGGATGTTGGTTTGTCTTTCAGCTACTTACTAGCTGTCTGACAGACATAACTTTCTCAAGCTCCAAACCTCATTTCTATTTTCTGCACATTTGTGGGTATACATTAGTTGTTGTTAGGACTAAATGAGACAATGCATTTATATTAATTTGTTTCTTTAACAAAAACTGATAGGGATTTTTATGGGTGTTGTGTTGAATTTAAACCACATTGGGTTATATAATCATTTAACAATATTATTTTTTCCAATCCATCAATATGGGTTGTATCTCTATTTATATATGTTTTTAATCATTTTGATCAAAGTTTGTAGATTTCAAGGTACAAACTTCTCACCTTTTTACGTTTATACCTAAGCATTTCTTACTTTAAGTTCTCTAGCAAATGGAAGTGTGTTCTTAATTTTCTTTTAAAATTGTTTATTGTTAATGTCTGGAAATTCAACTAATTTTTGGTGCTGATATTGTATTCTGCAAATCCACTGAATGTGTTTATTAATTCCAGCAGTATTTTGGTTGACTCTTTGGATTTTCTACACAGAAGATCATGTCATCTACAAACAAATATAATTTCACTTCTTTATTTCTCACAAAAAAAAAAAAAAAAAAAAGCCGGGCGCAGTGGCTCACACCTGTAATCCCAGCACTTTGGGAGGCCGAGGCGGGCGGATCACAAGGTCAGGAGATCGAGACCATCCTGGCTAACTTGGTGAAACCCCGTCTCTACTAAAAATACAAAAAAAATTAGCCAGGCATGGTGGCGGGCGCCTGTAGGCTCAGCTACTCGGGAGGCTGAGGCAGGAGAATGGCACAAATCCGGGAGGCGGAGCTTGCAGTGAGCCGAGATCGCGCCACTGCACTCCAGCCTGGGCGACAGAGTGAGACTGCGTCTCAAAAAAGAAAAAAAAAAAAATGCCCAGCCACTTCTGTACAAATTGAAGTTCAGTTCAACTATTCCACTATTCCACTAATATAGTGCTGATTAGAATCTGTCCTCATCACTTTAACTAGTGTCTGGCTTTGTTTATCTTTGACATAACCAGTTGCTAAAGAATGAAACCCTCCATCACTGTGGTTGTTTTACAGTGGTGGGATTACATTCATTAGAAATCAATAGTAAAACCATTCGCTGTGTTTCTGAAGTGAACAATTCCTGCACATTGCCATGAATAAAAGTTTAACAAAACTTGGCTGGGAAGAGATTCTGATTTATGAATTCCGTGTTAAACCATTTGAGTACATCTGTTATGGATATCATAATAGTGACTTTTTGGGTAACGATTTCTTAGAATCACCAGTGATGTATAAATTTTCAGTGATTTAAGCATTTGGAGGGGTGTGAATGTGTCCTGGATGATTGCCTATTATACTCAAATGCTAGGTTTATGCAGTGGCCTTTGTTCTTTTGTTTTATGCCTCAGATTCTGAAAGTGCAATGCTGTGTGGGGTCAAAGAATTGCTACCCTAAGAAGAATATATCTCTATGTATTACACAGTATTCTCTTGTCTTTAATTTAGTGTTTCGCAATATAGCTCAGTAATGATTAAAACTGCCTTACAAAAAGTGTAAGAGGCAAAGAGTTTGCATTTAACTTCAAGTTCTGGTATCTCCGTAAGGCCTGGAATTAGAAGGATTGATTCTGAAACTCTACTTCTCATCTTTGATTCTTCTCACACCCTTAACTCAGAGTTCTCTGAACATAACATGCATTTTTGGGATTCTATGGCTTTATTCTTCCTGTATGTTCTGGTGTCTAGCTCTTAGCCCTTTGACTCTCTATAAAACTTTTCATGTCCTTCCAAACCAAGTCCGAGCCTGACTCTGTTGTGAGGCAGCCCCTAAGTCTACCTCCATCCACCTCCCACTGGCTTCCTCTTGTCCAACCTCTGCTGCAACAACAACTATCTCAGAACTCACTTCTGCTGATTCTGGGGTTTTCTGTGTTTCTTCCTACACAGAACTTCCCTTATGGCAAGGGACATTGTATCCTTGGTGTCACATCTTCTGGCACAAACTAAGGATTCGACAAGTGTTCACGGGACAAACAACTGAAGCTCTTATTTTTACCAGAGATTAGTTTATATTACAGATTGTAATCAAGAGCTGAAATTTAACTTGTCTTTTATCCGATGCATACATACATGCATGTGTGCATACCTCCCAGCCCAGAATTGTAAGACGATTTAAGCAAAACCCTATAAAGCTCTGAAAAATATATACAAATCTGATCCCAGATTCCCAACATCTCTGGACTGGAAGCACTGAGGTAGGCTGCAGGAGGAGGTGTGTAGACATGTCACTTACATTTTGTAGCTGGACATGGCTCTTCACCAAGTTCTCTGACTTTGCCATTGTGCTGGATGCTTTGAGACTGTAGCTTTTACCATTTTGTGGCACTTTCAGCTGCTCTTGGATTTGTTTAGCTTGTTTCCTGCGGGCATAAATAAACATGTGTACAAATATTTGCATGAATTTATTCAACTCCTACTTTCAGGGCTTCATTCACTCCTAATGTCTATATTTGTTATTTGCTAAAGTTAAATAAACTCAGCTAACAAAGAGAACCCTTCTCTCATTTCCAACCCCACCAAGAAATGCTTCCAGTTTAGCGATAGCCTGATATCATCCATATTCTCTAGGAATTCACATTCAATGGCACCCCAAAAGCAGACAAACATTTAGTGCATTGCCCTGGCCCCCATAGATGCAGGGAGTCTCTAAGCCTGAGTTTTAGCTGCGAAGAACTGGAAATACTATGGGAAAGTGACTAGAGGAAAATAATTAAGACTTGGGCTTAGCAGGTACATATGACATATTTGTAGAGTTACATTTATATTTGTACAATTCAAATATGTTTGGCTTAATTGCACGACTTGACTATATACTATAATGTGTATATTTTCTTTCTTTTACAATTTAGAAATAGCTCATTTATTGTTACCAAGAGCCCAAATATTAAAAATAGTTAACTCTTAAAGAGCTAGTAGTTATACAGTAATGTGTCACACATGGTTTTAAGTTCTTTACATGTATCATTTCACATATTTTTCATGATAATTCTACATAATGAGGCCATAATGCTATACCCATTCAGTAGATGAGAACTGAAGCACAGAGAAATTAAGCCATTTGTTTGAAGTCACATAGTCAGTGAGTGGCAGAGATTGGATCTCAGTCCAGCCAACCTGCCTGCATAGTTTACACTCTTCAACAACCACTCAGAACTGCCAAGCCATGTGTTCACGGTCCCACTGTTTCTGAGTGAAATGGTTGAAACTGCTCTAGGGTTCTCGACTTCAAGTAACGTGCTCCTGTGTGCACATGTGGAATGACTGTTGTCTGGGTCACTCAGCGCCTATACCAGAAGGATGAGACAAACCACTGCCTTAGCAGCAGCTCTGTCCCAGAAGCTTCACAGAAATCAGCATAGACTTGGTACCCATTAAACACACACACACACACACACACACACACACACACACACACACGTATACCTCTTTGCAGTGTTGACCTAAATAACAAACATGGAGACTCTGTAAAAGAAAACATTTATGTGGAAATAAGTGTTGCAATGGGAATACACACGATATAGGAAACTAGCTTTTATTACTAGGAAGACAGGAAACATGAGGTATACAAGTGATTTGAGATAATTATCTCTGGCTACAAGGATCAATAGAAAGGATGGTGCCAGTCCAAGGGTGGACAGGCAGTTGCTGGGCAGATGTCCTTGCAGAAGTATTTTCATGTGTGTCTAAGGCTGCAATTGTCTTCATGCAAAGCTGTGGTTTTTTGCAGAGTCTTTTGTGACAGCTCTTGTAATCAGGCATTTGCCCATTGGACCGCTCCCTTCATGGCCTTCTCCGGCTCTATTTTTCAGGGTTATTAACACAAATGACTCCATTTTGATTCTGACAACTTTCCCAATAGAATCATGCCGTTGAATTTTGCCTGTCCTCCAAGGTCTCTGACAAAGATACAGCCATCAGTGGAGTATATGGCCAGTCTTGGCAATGAACTTCTCCAGTCAGGTAGCACAGTATACAGCATGGCTTCTTGTATCATAGGGACTGGGATTTGAATCCCACTCTGCCACCCACTAGTTTTGCTACCCTAATAATTTCCTAAACTTGTGGAGCCTCCATTTCGTCCTCTTTAAATTAGGTTCATAAAAGCTATCTTCCACGGACACTGTGGTGGCTGCATGTGGGGGCACAAACAAAGTGTTCATCTCTTTCCCGATGTCATCAAGCAAGCTCAGTCTTGTGGGCAGAAGCTGCAGAAGAATCAGAACACTGACCCAAAGATAAAAGATTACACTAGTTGTGTCTTCCCAAGCAATTCACCAGCACTTGCTACAAGCTTTGGAGGCTTTGAGCTTCATTACCCATTTTGAATTTATAATATGAATGTGATGTAGCTCTGTTTTTTAAGATATTTCTTTTTATCTTTCCAATTATTTGGGAGACTTTTATCTCTAGCACTCTTAGTTGCTTTAATCCTGTTGTAATAATCTATTTGCTTCCTAACAGCTAATCTATGGCTTATTGTTAAAAATAAATCTATCATATTGGCATTTTAAGGAGCATGTTACAGCCACAAGATTTTATCAGGGATTCATTCACACACACAAAAAGGGGAAATCAGGAGGTTCTAGTCGGGTAAATCATCCTGAAAAAGTAAGAGTGCACGTCGCAGAGCAAGGATTCCATTACTCTAATGGGATAAAATCAGAAACACTTAATGACTTTTTCAATAATCTAATTCAGAGCCCTGGAAGTATAAACTTGTAAAGGAATTTTCTTTATACAATATCCAACATCAGACTGCGTTTCCTAAATCCTTTTATAATTTGCCTACCTTTAGTCTTTTTTCACTCAAGTCCTGACTCAGTAATATTCCAAGATAAGGGGTCCTTCCATTCTGAGCCTGCCTCTGCCTATCTACCATCCCTCCTGTCTCACAAGCACACGCTTTTTTGCTCTTTCCTCTTTCCCCCAGCAAATGGGAACAGAGTAAACAATCAGCAGCTGATTGCAATACCATTAGCTCTCTCATGAGAGGCATTGCTCTGGGGAAGACATGATGCATGCATTGTACACCGGAATACTACCAGCCCAAGAGTGTCAGTGTGGAAACTTTACAGTCCATTGAGTTTCAAGTTTCTTTGGTGCAATGCATTAGAAAGAAATAAGATGTAAGTTGCAGAATAGTAGACACCATGAATCCATTGTTGGCATTATTTGCCTTGTTGCAGATTGGGCTCCTGGGAAGGCAGACCCTGGGATAAAGACAGCATAGAGGACTTTTGTTAGGGAGAGCTCTGGGTATCAACACCTGTGGAAGCAAAGGGAAGAAATGGAAGCAGAATTGGGCTGGGGAGAAGTTGGAATGTGATGCAGTCTCAGAGAAAACCTCAGCAAACCCCACAGGGAGCTCTGAAGCTGGCATGGTCTTGCCTCTGAAATTGGGGAAAAGGTCTAGGTCTTCAGAGCCTCATATTGATGCATCATTGGAGATAAACAATCCCAGAATGGAACATGAGATTGAAAAAGGTGACTCTTCATGGGTGTTTGCTGGCAAACCTGGGGACTAAATCTTCCATATCTGAAGAAGATCGTAGCACTGCATCAGAGTGTCTGCTGGTAAGAGGCTTTTCTTGGGATCTAAAATCTCTTATTTCAGGGGGTTGATGACCTATAGTCAGGGGCAGGTTGTAACCATGTCTACGTTTTACTGATAACACCAGTTTCTTCTTTATCCTCCTCTTTTTTCCCATTTGTGAAACATCTCCACTCCTATTTCAATTGTAGTTTTAGAGTTGAATCATGTTTTGTATTTCCAAGCTCTACTAAGCACTCTAATACTCATCCCCATCATTCTTAACTATGTAAGTTGAAAGTAAAGAGAAAACCTTGAATAATTTATAGTTGTTGAGTGAGCCACATTGGCCAGACCTGAAAGACTCAATTAACAGTTCCATTAACTATGTATAGGAATATATGAGCTTATTGGGAGTGAAGAGAATTTCTTTCACTGTTTTTTAGAGTTACTAGGGGTTCAGTTAACTCTGTCAAAAAATCCTCTAAATTCAAGATGTTTCTTACTTATTCCTCATCATGTCACCTACCTTCCATCTTTCCTCAGATATACAATTTTCTGCAATATTCTTTCTGATGAAGTCATGCCATGCCAAAGGTGACAAGGGAATGGAAAAAGAATCATAAATGAAAGATCTAAGTGATTATCAGAAGTAGAAGACAAATGATCAAGAGAGCTTTGGGGTAAGTCTCAACTCCCTCTGGGCAGAAACTGTACATCCCAGTATATCGAATGGAGGTTCAGGTGAATTTATTTGAATATCAATGATAGAGAGGCCTTAGAATCCTGGAAGATTGGGGCTTCTAAGCTAAAGTAAAAAAAGTATATACATATAAACTACTTTCCTTTATGAGTGAAAGTAAGGGAAGGTCAAGGTAGAGTCTGGATATTCTGTTCTGCCCAAGGTTTTGGGAAAGGAATTAGAAATCCACGAATTCACACACATACACACACACACACACACACACACACACACACACACACACAAAACTTGTGCCAGGGTTTTATGAAAATTGATAATTGCTTTTAGCAATATAAATTAGGTGTTTGGTAAGGTTGTGGCATTTCTCTCAAGCAAAGAAAATTAAAGGGAGACCAAGCCTGAAAATGGTACTAGAAGAAGAAATGCACCCTAGGTCTCTCATGAAGAACATATAGCTCATCCAATTCCAGCTGAAAAATACTTCCATTTATATCACTTTATTATTTTTACCTTTAGTTATTAATTGATTCATTTTTTAAATAAAACTGTGTCCTAGGCTGGTAGATAGAAAGACAACAATGCCCCGCTTGGTTGTCCAGCTTCGGTGCAGTCCTCTGAGCCTACCCTAATGAATCTGATGTTGAACACTGTTTTCAGTAAACGCTTTGACCCCTCACTGAGCCCCAAAGTGGGAGGAGTGATAGTAGGAGCCCCACTGAGTGTGAGGAGATGTTGATCTCCAAGCCCACTTGCAGCCCAGAGTGAGACACTGACAGCCCCAGAGATGGAAGTCCCCTGGTAATCCAGCTGTTTGCTCTCATAATTACCATGACCTGTCTTTCATTTAAATGTGGGACAACTACACATTATACTGTAAAAATAACTGCTTCTTCATTGTAATTTGGTTATTGTTAAGTACGGAATTTCTTTTTTGTACAAAGTTCTAGCAGGGAGACCCTTCTAATTACCGCCCTGCTGAGTGTGATTACCATTCTCGTGCTCCAGGGGAGGCTGCTAACTTTATAGCTACCCAGCCACCAAGTCCTGGTGTGGAAAACCATGGGTGTCAACAACAGCAAGGTTCCATTGGGTAGTTACTCTTTTAAACACTTTGTTATGCCCTTTACATTGTGATTGCATTTTTTTTTTTTTTTTTTTTTGGGATACTGAATCTTACTCTGTTGCCCAGGTTGGAGTGCAGTGGTGCAATTGTGGCTCACTGAAACCTCCACCTCCCAGGTTCAAGTCATTCTCGTGCCTCAGTCTCCTGAGTAGCTGGGATTACAGGTGTCCGCCACCATGCCTGGCTAATTTTTGTATTTTAGCAGACATGGAATTTCACCATGTTGGCCAGGCTGGTCTCAAACTCCTGACCTCAAGTGATCCTCCCGCCTCATCCTCCCAAAGTGCTGGGATTACAGGCATGAGCCATTGCACCCGACCATGGTTGCATTTAATCCTTAGCAAAATTCTAAAAGGTAGATATTATATTTGTTCATATTTTACCACAAAGGGAACCAACGCTAAGAGACACAATATAATTTGCCTAATCAAATATAATAATGACAGCTTGAAGATTTGAATCCAAGTATGACTCATTAGTGTACAACCCTGACCGTTATGCCAGATGGCAACCTTACAGAACATAAAGTGCTATGGGCTGTACAAAAGAGGGTAACTCCTAACCCACTCTGCGCAGCTCCACCATCTAGCAAAAGGACTATGTGAAACAATATGGTATAGAGGTTTAGAGCATGTGATTTAACCTAGAACTGCTAAGATTAAAGAACCTATCTGTAATTTTCTTCTTTATGACTTTGAAAAATAAATATTTTAAAATAGATTCTGGCATTATTTGAAAAATGCAGCAATAATGGACAACTCTGATTGCTGTGGTGTTTGGAAGTTAATACATTAAAAGCCCAGTGTGCCTGGCAAAGAGTAAGTGCTCAGAAATTGATAGTTACAACTGTCACATCCAAGAGTTGCCTAGGAGAATTAACAGCTAATATCATATGGTAAGGATGGGGCCCTGGCATTAACAAAAGGACCTTAGGTAAATACTAAGGAAATCTGAAAATACAGACTTTAGTTAGTAATACAATATCAATATTGTTCCATTAATTCTGACAAAGGTACCATGCAAATGTAAGCCATTAATAATAGAGGAACTTTGGTTTAAGTATATGGAAACTCTCTGTACTATTTTGGCAACAGTTCTAAATATCTAAAAACATTCTGAAATAGTTTATGAGAAAAATAATGGTTCCTAATTCTGAATTGATGCTTGAGTTTATGTTATTTTAAAAAATCATAATCAGTTCTCTTTGAGAATCAACACAGAAAACATGCAGACAGGTATCACAAACTATACCTGGAAATTAATCCCGTATTAGAAGAGCGAATGGGTAAAAACTTATAGGTCCACTCAGAAAAACAATTACACATTGGCTTGAATTTCAGACAAGCTATAGAAATAAAATCTGCCAAATTCTTAAGGCTCAAGAAACCATGGGGCTAATGTTTTTATCTGCATTTCTTATTTTAAGTGCAGATTATATCCTTTTAATAAATAAACTACCTCTACCAGAGTTCATTTGGAAAAATACACACACGCACACACACATACACACACACACACACACACACACGCACACAGAGATATGTTTATATCTACTTTCTTTTTTTTTTTCTTTTGAGATGGAGTTTCCCTCTGTCCCCCAGGCTGGAGTGCAGCGGCGTGATCTGGGCTCACTGCAAATTCCGCCTCCTAGGTTCAGGCAATTCTCCCGTCTCAGCCTCCCGAGAAGCTGAGAGTACAGTCGCACACCACCACGGCCGACTAATTTTTGTATTTTTCGTAGAGATGCGGTTTCACCGTATTGGTCAGGCTGGTCTCGAACTCCTGACCTCAGGTGATGCACCTGCCTCGGCCTCTCAACGTGCTGGGATTACAGGCTGAGCCACCACACCTGGCCTATATCTATTTCTAGTAAACATAAACACCTTCATCTGAAGAAGGTCTAATTTCTCAGCAAGATAACTTTAGGGCATATTCAACATATGCATATCAATTGGTAAACTGAAGTATATTTTTTAGTATTTATGTTCCATATTTGCCTAAAATCTGTATGAAAAATTGAATTGTTTTTTCATAAATAGATAGATAATGGTTGATAATGTGTAGGTTCATAGCAGTGACCCCTCTCTTCAGAAGAGTTAGCCCTTAGTGACAGGCAGACACCAAGCCTTTAATACCGGCAAGTGGTTAATCAGTGCAAAGAACATAGAATGTTCGTGATCACTGAGAGGAATGATCAGTATGTGCATCAAAGATAAACCGCGCACACATGTGTGCACACACACATCACATACACGCAGGCACATGCCTGTACACACTCACCGCAATTTACAAAAAGGTTCTAAGGCACTTGCAGATTCTTGCTAGACCTATTTCCACAGGTTCCCTCTGTGTGGCGCACAGACCGAGAACTCAAAGTAACAGAAAGTGCTTTCTCGAAAAGTAAACTTTAAATACTTGAGAGAAATGGTCTTACTTGCTTTTGAAGTAGAATGCTGCACAGAACATGCCCACGATGACAATTCCAAAGATGATACATGAAATTGACAGCACCTGCCTTTGATAAACTTCTTCACTCTCTGTGAATTTGAAAAACAAAATTAGAATGGATGCTAGCAGGGCACATCAGCAACAATCTTCATCCATGTACTTCTGAGCTGGTAGGAATCTGTCAAAGCCAACTTTTTTGTTTCTGTCATAAACAGGGAATAAAACGAGGAAATTATTATGATTCAATTTATTTGCAAAGTTCTATAGGATAACTGGGTGCTATTTTTTTTATCTGCATGGCTACATCAGAACTCATACTCATATACTGCGATTACAAATTTATTATCCACAGACATTCTATGACTAGGATTTACTGGTTACCTAAGTGTGTGAAATTGTGGTAGGGTACAAATTAATCCGCTAGAGAAACAAACCCAGGTGCTTCTGAGCTTTCCTGTGCCACTGATGCCTTCCAATTTACCTTCCGTGGTGCGGATGCCCCTGTGTTTTCTGATTCTGATTTAGTCCTTGACTGTCAGCCTCCCATTCATCCTACTATCACTATGATTGACAGCACTCATGAAGAAAAAATCAATAGGCATGTAAGTATTTTATTCACCCAGTCTCTGTCCTTCTCAATACCATGATTTGGCACAGAATTCAGTCTCTGTTACCAAGGTCATACCTTGTAGCTTATCACAAAAAAGACAATAATTCAGAAACAAACATTTCACTCTCTAGCCACTACCATTTATACATCTAAGTCCTTTCCTAACCTGTATCTACCTAAACAATTCTTCCATCTTATCAAGACTTTGTATCCACAGATCCCAGTAGTTTCTCTGTTAATTATCCTCCTCTTGTCTTCATCTTTCTGTTGATACAGGACAGTGACCATGGTCCATGACTACAGTCATTTACTCTCTTGCAAATACTCTTATTTACTTTATCCCTTTCATCTTCCCTTCACCGATTTGGCAAAATAAATATACATAAATCCAAGAAACTGCCTTTTCCATACCTCTACTATGGGCAGCTCAGAATTGGGGAAGAAAACTGTACCACTGGGCAAATGGACACCAATAAAGAACAGCATCACAGAGCTTAAGTAGTCATCTAATAGTCACTAACAATCTCATCAGCCTGCCTTCCTGTTTTCCTAATGATCATCCGTATCATCTCCACACTACTCACACACCTGGCACACCTTTCCCTCTCTCACTCTCAGACCTTCTATACAGGTCATAAGAAAGAAAAAGCCAATTTAGAGGACATTTCCCACTTTTTAACACATATATATTCTAAAAATATACAAAATTAATTGCATCCATATACATTCTCTCTCTGTGTCATTAACATAGAACAATAGTTCTCAAATTGTAATGCATTGGAGTCACCTTGGAGCCTATTAAAAAACAGACTGCACCTACTTCTTTCCCCAGAGTTACTAATTTAGTAGATCTGGAGTGAGTACAGAATATTGGCATTTTTTAAAAGTTCCCAGGTGATTCTGATGCTACTGGTCAGAGAAACATACTTTGAGAACTTTTGAGCAGACTAAGAGTTCTCAGAATATGAATCATCTACATAAAAATCACCTGGGGAGATATGTTTTTCTTTGTTAATACCAATTATGGTTTCCTTCTTTCTAAATCAGGATTTTTTTTTTTTTTTGATGTAGAGTCTTGCTCTGTCATCCAGGCTGGAGTGCAGTGGAGTGATCCCAGCTTACTGCAACCTCTTCCTCCTGGGTTCAAGTGATCTTCCTGCTTCAGCCTCCCAGGTAGTTAGGACTATAGGCACGTGCCGCCATGCTCAGCTAATTTTTGAATTTTTAGTAGAGATGGGGTTTCACTATGTTGGCCAGACTGGTCTCGAAGTCCTGACCTCAGTTGATCTGCCTGCCTTGGCTTCCCAAAGTGCTGGGATTACAGGCGTGAGCCAGCATACCCAGCCAGGATCTCTATTTAAGTAAAATTTTCAGGTATTTCTCATGCATACTAAAATTAGAACATTATTCAATTATAGCAAGCACTATTTTTTAAAGAAAATAATAATTCCTTTGGTGTTCATTTTTTCCTATCAGAGGCTTCTCATCACTGAAAATTACAGAAAAACAATAGATTCAAATTCATTTTATGATGCCAGTATTATCATGATTCCAAAAAAGACAAAGACCTAACAAAAAATTACAGATAAATTGCCCTCATTGCCACAGATGCAAAAAGTCTTAATAAATTTTAGGAAATAAAATATAACCATATATAAAAAGTATAGTGCATCATAAGTAAGGTTTATACACAAAAATGCAAGGTTGGTTTAATATTTTAAAATTAATCAATATGATTCACCATTTTTACATCTAAGCAGATAATCTAACAACTAGATTAGAGGCAAAAACGTAGCAAAACTTAATATTCATTCTTAATTAAAACTCTCAAAACCTAGAAATAGAAGGCACTTCCTCAACCTAATAAAGAGTAGCTATAAAAAAACCTATATCTAACTGTGAAAGACTGAATGCTTTTTCCCTAAGATCAGGAATAAAGCAAGAATATCCACTCTCATACCTTCCGGTCAACACTGTGCCAGAGGTTTAGTTAATGTAACAAGAAAAAATAGGAATAAAAATCATTCGGCTGGGGGAAGTAGAAGAAAAGTTGTCTTTGTTTGCAAACAACATGACAATTTATACAGAAGAACTGACGGAATCTACAAAAGAGCTAGTATAACTATCAAGTAAGCTTAGGAAAATTTCAGGATACAAGGTTATAGGAGAGAGATACAAAAATAAATGCACATCATTTTATGGCAACAAAGAAAATTTGAAACAAAAATGTCATTTACAATAGCATCAAAGCATATAATATACATAGAGCTCAATTTAACAAAAGGCACACAAGTCTTGTACATTGAAAAGCTTAAAAGAAGATCTAAATAAATAGATATAACATGTTTATGGATTAGAAGGCTTGATATTATTAAGATGTCAATTCTCCCCAAGATGATAGACAGATTGATTGCAATGCTATTAAGATCTCAGGAAGCATTTTTGTTTTTGTTGTTCTTGTCATAGAAATTGACAAGCCAATTCTAAATGTTTTATGGAAATACAAAAGATCTACAGTAGCCAGAACAATGTTCCTGTAGCCAAGAGAACAAAGTTGTGGAATCACATGACTTTATTCTAAGATTTCTTATAAAATTTATAGTAATCAAAGCAGTATGGTATTGGCCTAATTACAGACAAACAAATAATTGCAACAGATAAAACAGTTCGGAAATATAATATTCGACACTCATGTGGCCAATTGGTTTTGACAAAGATGCCAACATAATTCATTGGTGAAAGAATATTTTCAAAAAATGACATTGCATCAATAGTATACATAGCCATATCCACAAAAATGAACCTGGATCCCAGTCTCATACTCTATACATATATACACCCAAAAAGGATGATAGATGTAAATGTAAATTTTAAACTACAAAATTAGAAGAAAACATACAAAAAAATCTTAGTGCCATGGATTTGGCAAAGATTTCTTAACTAAAATATGAAAGCTACAAACTAAAAAATATTTCAAAATCAAAATGGACTTTATCAATCAACATTAACATTTGCTCTTCACAGACACCATTATGCAAATCAAAAGGCAAGATATAGTCTGAAAAATTGCAAAATATATATTCAATAATGGACTTGTATCTTTAATTTGTAAGAATGACTTCTCAATAATAAGATAAGCAAACCTTTAAATATGAGCAAAACGAGGTTGAACAGACACTTCCCCAAAGATATCTGGATGACAAATAAGTACCTAAAAAGATACCCAACATTGTTCATTATTATGAAATTGCAATTTAAATTATAATGAGATTTATGGCACCCCCACTAGAATAGGTGAAATTAAAGATTCACCATACCAAATGTGAAAAGGATGTGAGCAACTAGAACTCTCATGTACTTCTGACGGAAAGGTAAAATTATATAGCCATTTCCAATAATAGCTTCACAGAAAGTTAAAAATATACCTACCTTATGATCTAGCCATTCCATTACCCACAACTATTGGGAGTTCAATTTCATTAGGTACCCAAATGTTCATAGAAACTTTATTTTTAATAGCCCCCAAACTGGAAATAACCCAAGGATCCATCAACAGGTAAATGGATAATCAAATTATTATATTTCTTTTATTTTTTTTTTAAATTTATTTATTATTATTATATTTTAAGTTGTACAGTACATGTGCATAACGTGCAGGTTTGTTACATATGTATACTTGTGCCATGTTGGTGTGCTGCACCCATCAACTCGTCATTTACATCAGGTATAACTCCCAATGCAATCCCTCCCCCCTCCCCCCTCCCCATGATAGGCCCCGGTGTGTGATGTTCCCCTTCCTGAGTCCAAGTGATCTCATTGTTCAGTTCCCACCTATGAGTGAGAACATGCGGTGTTTGGTTTTCTGTTCTTGTGATAGTTTGCTAAGAATGATGGTTTCCAGCTGCATCCATGTCCCTACAAAGGACACAAACTCATCCTTTTTTATGGCTGCATAGTATTCCATGGTGTATATGTGCCACATTTTCTTAATCCAGTCTGTCACTGATGGACATTTGGGCTGATTCCAAGTCTTTGCTATTGTGAATAGTGCTGCAATAAACATACGTGTGCATGTGTCTTTATAGCAGCATAATTTATAATCCTTTGGGTATATACCCAGTAATGGGATGGCTGGGTCATATGGTACATCTAGTTCTAGATCCTTGAGATATAGACCAATGGAACAGAACAGAGTCCTCAGAAATAATACCACACATCTACAGCCATCTGATCTTTGACAAACCTGAGAGAAACAAGAAATGGGGAAAGGATTCCTTATTTAATAAATGGTGCTGGGAAAATTGGCTAGCCATAAGTAGAAAGCTGAAACTGGATCCTTTCCTTACTCCTTATACGAAAATTAATTCAAGATGGATTAGAGACTTAAATGTTAGACCTAATACCATAAAAATCCTAGAGGAAATTATTATATTTCTATATAATGAAATAGTACTCAGCAGTAAAAAGAAATGAACTATTGATATAAACTACAATATGAGAGAATATCAGAATAAATATGCTGAGTGCAATAAATCAGACAACAAACAGGGTACATGTTGTATAATTCCACTTATTCAAAATTCTAGACAATGGAAACTATAATAACATAAAACATGTATGTAGATACCTGGGGTCAGGAGTAGGGATTGATAGGGGAGATTACAAATTAATGTGGGGAAATTTTTGGGTGTTATAGACATATTATTTGTCTCAATTACAGTGGTTGTTTCACTGGTGAATACTTATGTCAAAAATGTATCTAGTGATACATTATAAACAGGTGGTTTATCTTATGTCAACTACAGCTGCAAAAATATTAATCCTAGGGTACAAAAGAATATACAAAGAATATGTAGAATATGCAGAATATGAAATAATACATAGCTTTTTATCTTTTAGTCTTCTTTTATGATTATACTCCCATAAACCATTCTCCATGTAGCAGGCTATATAAACCTTTTAATATACAAATTAAATCATATATACACGTGTATATGAATGAATATGTGTGTGTCTTCTATTTTTAGTGTGTTATTGGGTTCCTATTTGACTTATAATACCTAAAACTCTTAGTGTGGTCTGAAAGACCTGCCTGATAGACACTGCTCACCCATATCAACCACTCTCCTTTTTTTCTGTTATGTCTACCATTTCAGTCCTTAGAGTCTTGAAACATGCCGTTTGCTTTATTCTTCCGTTGGCTTTTTTTTTTGTTTGTTTGTTTTTGAGACAGAGTCCTGCTCTGTCACCAGGCTGGAGTGCAGTGGTATGGTCTCTGCTCACTGCAACATCCCTGCCTTGGGTTCAAGTGATTTTCCTGCCTCAGCCTCCCGAGTACCTACAGGTGCGCACCGCCATGCCCAGCTAATTTTTGTATTTTTAGTAGAGACGGGGTCTCACCATCTTGGCCAGGCTGGTCTCGATCTCCTGACCTTGTGATCTGCCTGCCTTGGCCTCCCAAAGTGCTGGGATTACAGGTGTGAGCCAATGCTCCAGGCCTTCTGCTTGTCTTTTAAATGCCCACTCTTTTTTTTTAAATCTCAAATTAAATGTCACTAGTTCAAAAAGGCTTGCACTATCAAAAAGCCTTGCACTGTAAGCTCCACTGGTTCAGGGGACCATATTCTTCATTAATTTATTCATTTGGCTCATCACTGTCTCCTCAGCACCTAGTGCAGCACTTCTCACATCATTGACACCTCAGACTTGTTACTTGAATTAACAAATGCATATTTCTGTCTTTACAGAATTGTTCATGTTACATCAATTCTCACCCCAGAGTGTTCTTAAGGCTTAGAATCTGTCCGTGTTCATATCAAGTCCTCCTAGGCTTAAACACATCCTCCTTTCCTGAGTTGACCATCTGCTCCTGACCCCACCCGCTGCTAAACTCTACACCCAGCTTCTCTATTTGGAGCTGCTATGGTTTGAATATGTTCCTCAAAGTTCCTGTGTTGGAAATTTAATAGTCATTGTAACAGTACCAAGAAGTGGGGCCTTTATGAGGTCATTAGGCAATGAGGACTCCACTCAGGAAGGGATTAATGCTGTTATCATGAGAGTAGACTAGTTATCACAGGAGTGGGTTAGTGATCACAAGAGTGGGCTCCTGATAAGAGGATGAATTCAGCTCAATTTCCTCTCTCTGTCTCCTGAGCTCACTTGCCTTCCCCCTTCTGCCATAGAACTGCCCTCATCAGATGCTGGTGCTATGCTTTTGGGCTTCCCAGCCTCTAGAAATATGAACCAAATAAGTTTCTTTTTAAAAATAAATTACCCATTTTGTGGTATTCTGTTATAGGCTAAAACAGGGGCTTTTTCATCCAACCTTGGCCTCTTCACTGTGATTCTGCACTCACAAAGTCCTTTTCACAGCACAGAGTGCCATAAGGAAAATGGTGAAAGCACTTGTCCCCTGGCCTCAGAGCATGAGCAACATGATCAACTGATATGTAAGTATTCTGATTGTTTATCTCTGTGTTGGATTTGTGTGCTGTTCCAACCAACATACTCTATGCTGACACTGGTATGATGCCTGGTTTTATATTCTAGACTAGCTTCACTTGGTGCTGATGGCAATTCAAAGACAGAAAAGCAAGCTGAGGGGTGGTTCATGTACACAAAATTCTTCATACTGTGACTTTCTGGGGTGCTCCCAAAATGCTGCAGAAGCTTCCAGGGCCAGCTGAAATTAGTCCATGGGGACTTGTGTTGTTTCTCTATCAGTAAAGGTACTTGCAGTACTTTATCATTAATAAGCAAATGGAACCCTGATGAAACAAATCTGGATCAAAACCTACATGTACAGAGCCCACATTATAGGACCTATTTTCCTTTATTTCTTCTATTTTCTGAGACCATGCACTATATCCTCTCTTAAGATATGATTGCATGTTTTCTAGTACTTTTTCCTGTGGAATTATGTTGGGAACCAATGTTTTCAAACATTTTATCTCTTCTTAGGGTTTATTTTTATTTTTAATGCATTTATTTGGGCTGGCATAATAGAAAACAGAAAGTAAACCTAAAAAAATCACATTATCTACATATCTTGGTAAGTCGAGAGGGGAAATCAGGTGCCCCTGCAGGCTTGGGCTGACATTTTAAAGGTGGAAAGATTCAAATGAAAGAGATAAAAAATGTATTGTTAAGGCCTGTTTAGGCATACCATCATCTTAAAAAATGTCATCCTTTCCACCCCCACATTTGCAACTTCATTAAATTTTCCAATTGAACTTGGAAGCAAATAAATAGTTGTGCCAACTCTAAAGAATTCCATTTTACTTAATTGTCAGTTCATGACTGAAATAGAATAAGCATGACTTGCATATAATAATCTATCTACCCTGCTTCTGCAAATAAAACGAATTATGAAAATTATGGAGACTAATATCCAATGAAACAAACAAAAATATAAGACTGTACCTACAAAAATGAATGATTTCCACATAACATGTATGCAGCATGTTTTTTGTTTTGTTTTGTTTTTTACTTGAAGCTAGTCGAATGTAGCCTGGGGACATGCAAAAATAAAAAAGCAATTCTGAGTTTAAATCAAGAGTGAAATTAAAACTCAAAGACTACAAGTGAATTTATAGACCCAGGTGTAGCTACAATGATGGTATATTATCAGTGCATTTGATTCATAGGGTATTATGCAAGAACCAGCATAAATCAAGGGGCTGAGAGTCTGGTAATTTTGGATTTGGCTTTAATTTTGGTCACTTTTAAAATGAGTGACTGCAAGTATATTACTTTACCTTTATAAACTTCAATTTTCTCAGCTAAGTAAAGGCAATGATATCACTTATGTTTATAATGAGAATGATATCAAATAACTTTTCTTAAGCATATAGCACATTGTAAGTAATTCAAATAAATTATAGTTTTTCGTCCTTCTATATTTTAAAATTTATTCCTTCTGTGTGATGGCTAATTTTAGTTGTCAACTTGACTGGAATATGGAATACCTAGAGACCAAATAAAGCATTATTTTGGGGTATGTCTGTGTGGGTGTTTTCAAAGGACATTTAGCATGTGCATATAAGTGGACTACATGGGGAAAATCTGACTTTATTATGGGCAGGCACCATCCCATCTTCCGGGATCCTGAAGAGAATAAACTAAGAGAAAATGCAAATATGTTTTTCTCTTTGTTGAAACTAAGATATACTCCTCCTTTCCTGTCCTTGGACAAAAAACTCCAGGTTCCCTGGCCTTTGGACCCTATAACTTAAATCAGTGACCCTAGGTTCTCAAGCCTTTGGTCTCAGACAGAATCACATCATTGGCTTCCCTGGTTCTGAGGCCTTTGAACTTGGATTAAGCCATGCTACTAGGGTGGCCTGGCTGATACCTCCCCTTCCCCTGAGACCACTCCACTCAGGGAGCAGTGTGGTCAGTGGTTGTGCATGACTATATTTTACCATCAGCTGCAACTGTTCTTTTCTTACTCATTGTCCTTACCAATAAAATAGAAAAATATTGCATAGCTGCGTATTTAGGGATTAAATAGATAAGCACGAACAAAGTGCCTAGAATAATACATGGCATATAATTGATGCACGAAATGCCAGTTTCTTTCCTTTTTCCTTTTTCTCCTGAAGCAGCATTTAGGTCAAAAAGAACCTTTAAAATACTCTACTCCCGTATGCAGAACTAGCCTTAGCCACAGGCAGTCAGTGACTTGCTAACTCTGGAGAAGTCTGTGTCCAGAAACTGGCATTTAGAGAATTTATTTTTATGTCTTTTTTTTAAAACTCATTTTTTTAACTTGTACTTGCACTCTTGGTAACTGTATTTTTCAACTTGTGGTTTTGAATTTCCTGCCCAGAAATTTTGAAGGATGTAATACAAGCAGACCTTTTTGGGGAATGGGCTCTGTCTTTCATACTCCCCCTCACAGATAAACAAATAGGAAGTGTGTAGTATTTCCCCCATTTTCTTGGTAAAGACAACGGATAAGAGAGGATAAGAGCAGTTACAGCTGGTGGTGAAACAGACACAGGCAACAACCATGCATGCTGCTCCCGGAGTGAGGTGAGTCCAGGGCAAGGGCAAGACTCAGGTCAGGCTGCCTGCCAAAAAGATTCTCTCCACTGTTCTAATGCTGGGTTCTGAAATTTCACCATAATGTTACCTTCTCCAGTTTCATACTCTCCGTCACTTCTCCCTTTAAGAAAATAAATTGTGCTCTTTGTCCTTGGAGACACAGAATCCTTGGAATACTTATTGGTTAACATGATGTCTGCTTAACTGGGCAGCCACAGTTCAGACCCAGATGTGTAACACAGCCTTATGGAAATTCTTTTGGAAACTGCAACAGTATAAAATTCTCAAAGTCTCTCCATAGAAACTTGTTAAGC
Source organism: Theropithecus gelada (assembly GCF_003255815.1). Taxonomy (NCBI): domain Eukaryota; kingdom Metazoa; phylum Chordata; class Mammalia; order Primates; family Cercopithecidae; genus Theropithecus; species Theropithecus gelada. The sequence continues at coordinate 51,397,887 of NC_037677.1, forward strand.
TATACTACGTAGAAAAAAGAAGGCTAGTGAAAGAAAATCACAGCCATAGTCCCTGTCACACTATTTCCCCTGAGAGATCTCTGTATTGAGGACAGAAGTGTGGGTGACCACAATAGAGCATGATCCTCTACATGTGTGAGGGAACAGGAAATGTTCTAAATGGAACCTCCATATCCCTCCAGGTATAAGGACCTAGGATTCTAGTCCTTCTTGAGAACATTTCCTTTGTACCACCATTTTTAGGGTTTCCTAAAAGACACTGAGCTCAACTATGATGTCCATAAATGTGCTGATCTTCAAGTAGTGTGAGGTTTAAGCACACACAAACACACAGACATAAACCTGCATGTCATATATATGAGCAAAAATTTTACCTGGAAAACCGCATACTCAAGATATGCAAATCAGATCCTATGTGTTGCCACTAGGTATCAAAATGAAGCATGATTACTCTTATAGTCATTCTAAAAGTCAACCAAATGGTACCTCAGAGGCTCCTTTCTATCCAATTGTTCATCATCTGAGGCCCTGAAGTTAAGAGTCTACATAGAGAAGAAAAAGTCATCATAATACAACAATATTCATTAATGAACCCACTATTTATGAAGTGGGTCTTCACACCAGCATTCCTCCCTGCCTAATTCTAGTATTTATTTCTATTTCCATCAAACCAACCTCATCATCTGTGTAGGTCAGTCCCTCCCTGAATGGTTGCACTCTGACTTTTATGTCCTCATTTTAACTGGATTAAGTTTAAGTGGATTTAATCCAGTATTAATTATTGTTAGATAAAGCAGGTCTCCTGAATTTTATTTTTAAAAATCAACAAATGCTTGGGATAGATTAAAATATTAGGAGCTTATAAGCAATTGCAAATGAACCTTGATCAGGAAAGAGAATGAAAAGGAGAAGAATATTTAGAATGTTTGGAAATCAGGATATGCCTTTTTTAACTTGCAGATAAAAATGAACAAAGAGTTCAATGACCTTATAAACGCCTTAAATAAGTATTTCATTTAGTTAAAAGAGAGCCTGAAGGCAAATGAAAGGAATCCTTGCCATGAGACCAATGAGATCAAACCTACACTGGCAGGGTGGGGCAGGGAGAGAGGGTGGCACCCTGGCAGGGTGGGGCATATAATACGAATATCAGGAAGACAGAACCAGCTCCCTGAGCCTTGCTACAAGCAAACCTGAGAAAGCTGCTTGGGGATGGGGGTGCTTCCAGTCCCACCATCCATGCGCAGAGAAGCTGAGATGACCAGGAAGTACTAAAATGCTCCATGTCTTTTACACTGTGTTATTCAGGCTAGAAGCACCTTCCCTTTTTCTACTTGAAACTCCCACTGTTACGGATTGGATTTTGTCTTCCAAAAGATGTTGAAGCAATGACCCCAGTAGTTATATGCGTATGACCTTATTTGAATATAAAGTCTGCTATGGTCTGAATATTGGTGTGCCCCCAAAATGCATATGTTAGTACCTAATGCCCTGTGGAATCATATTAAGAGGTGGGGCTTTTCGGAAGTGGGTAAGTCATGAGGGATCCACACTCATGAATAGGATTAGTGCTCTTATAAAATAAATTCAAGGAAGCTCCCTGCCCCTTCTACCATGTGAGGGTACAACAAGAAGGCATCATCTATGGAGCAGAGACTGAGCTTTCACCAAACACCCAATTTACTGGCATCTTGACCTTGGTCTTCCCAGCCTCCAGAACTGACAAATAAATGCCTGTTGTTTATAAGCTATGCAGTGTAGGGTACTTTGCTATGCAGCCCATATGGACTAAGAAAGGGTCTTTGCAGATGATCAAGTTAAGATGAGGCCATGAAAATGGATTCTAATCCAATATTACCGTGCCCTTAGTAAAAGGAGAAATTTGGACACAGAGACAGACACATACACACATAGGGAGAACATCGTGTAAAGATGAAGTCAGAGATGAGGGCAATGCTTTTACGAGCTTAGGAACGTCAAAGAGTGACAGCCAATTACCAGAAGCTAGGAAAGAGGCAAGAAAGAGTTATCCCTTCACAGCCCTCAGAAGGAACTGACTCTGCTAATACCTTGATCAGAACTGGAAAACAAAAGAATCGTGTGAGCCACCAGTTTGCAGTGCTTTGTTACAGCAGCCCTAGCAAGTTAATCTGCCCACCGATCCCTAAAAACTCAGAATAACTACTATGAAGTCTGAAAATTCTTCCCAAGCTTCCCTTCTGCATCTCCTTTACACCTTTTTCATAACTTCATGGTCTTGTACCAAAAATGCACCTATCCATTTCTCAACAGTCCCTCAAGGACAAGGATATGATCTTTATTTCCGGGTTTTTTTTTTTTTTTTTTTGAGACGGAGTTTTGCTCTGTAGCCCGGGCTGGAGTGCAGTGGCCGGATCTCAGCTCACTGCAAGCTCCGCCTCCCGGGTTCCCGCCATTCTCCTGCCTCAGCCTCCGGAGTAGCTGGGACTACAGGCGCCCGCCACCTCGCCCGGCTAGTTTTTTTTTTTGTATTTTTAGTAGAGACGGGGTTTCACCGTGTTAGCCAGGATGGTCTCGATCTCCTGACCTCGTGATCCACCCGTCTCGGCCTCCCAAAGTGCTGGGATTACAGGCTTGAGCCACCGCGCCCGGCTATTTCCGGGTTTTTATATGTGGCTAATGCTGGCTGTGCACTAGGGGGTTACTACAAGAAAGCCTTTGGTAGACTCATTAGCTTCTGAGCTGGATGTCCAAGGACATTTACCAGCGGTCTTCTGCTTAGTGAGGCAATAAAAAGGCAGCAATTTCTTGAGGTGGGGGAGGGGGTTGAAAGTTACATTTACTCCAGGGATTCATTTTCTTGCTCTTTGCAGTCAACTATGGAAGAGTACACTTAAAAAAAATTGAAAGGCGGGGCGCGGTGGCTCACGCCTGTAATCCCAGCACTTTGAGAGACTTAGGCGGGCTGATCACAAGGTCAGGAGATCAAGACCATCCTGGCTAACACAGTGAAACCCCGTCTACTAAAAATACAAAGAAGTAGCCGGGTGTGGCGGCGGGCTCCTGTAGTCCCAGCTACTCGGAAGGCTGAGGCAGGAGAATGGCGTGAACCTGGGAGGCGGAGCTTGCATTGAGCGGAGATTGCACCACTGCACCCCAACCTGGGCAACAGAGGGAGGCTCCATCTAAAAAAAAAAAAAAAAGGAAAAACTAAAATAATTACTTTATAATAATATTGATACTCTATCTTATTTCTAGGCAAAATGCTTTTAGATGTGCATTATCTGTTAAAGTTGATATCTAAAGGGAAATAACAGTTTAAATTCATAAACACCTGTATTCTCAGCCTGTCATTTTCCTTTCTTCCCCTGCCCCCCCACCAAATATAAACCTTTCCTGTAATAATCGCTTATCTCCTTCCCTCGTTTCACAAACAGTGCAGCTCTGGCTGACTATAGATAAGTGAATGTTATAAGACATATTTTGAAAAGCAAATGAAAAGCCCTGGGTCTTCTCATTAATATGTCTAACATGCACTGGCTTTCCAAGTGCTATTTCTTCCACAAATAAATTGTAAGTAAAAAGCAACCTGCATCAAATTATATCTCCTGGTGAGTTCTCAATACTAAGGCAAGCCCAGTCTGTGGTGTGTGAGTTCACTTTTAAAAGATCTGATAACTCCATTTTTCCTGAACCTATAATAACTGTCCCCCACTCCTGACCCTCAATTCTACGTTTTATCACTTAGGATTCACTCTTCATTGGCAAAGTCACATTCTAGGAGCAAGACATGTGACTTGGAACAATAAAATTTCATTTTCTTGACAACAGGGAGAATCTGACCTAGTGGTTTAAAGGAATCTTCTAGCTGTGACCTATTTAGATGGAGTAGGCATTCTAACCCACTAAAGACCTTTCAACCTTGCCTCACAGAACATTCAGGACCAAGGTAACACACAACCTTCTCCATATTGGTGTAATGGGGCTTCACTTCTCTCAGACAGATGAGGTGTAAGCTAAAGGAATCTAACTCCTTTACCACAGTCAGGTATTATCAGTGATCCTGGAAAACCTACAAACATCATCAGCAAAGTCAGCTCTTTGCATGGGTGTGCAGGGTGAGAGCCCTGTGGCTATTTGACTTCGCAGGCTTAAGCTGTAACTATCCCATCAGGAGCTGTCTTGAGTCAGGTGGGTATCAGACAGCATAGAGCAGGCATCTGGACTCGAGGTAGGAGTTCTCTCCCTTGGCTACACATTAGAAACACCTCTGGAGCTTCTTGAATACACCAACAACTGAACTCCAGCCCAGAGCAGATCTGAATTTCCAGCACTAGGAGGCTGGATCTGTGTACGTTCAAATCTACTTAAGGCAGCTGAAGTTGAAAACCTCTGGTCTAGTAGAGCATCCAGCCTGGACCAGCATGATCCAACAGAAATATAATGCAAGCCACATGTATAATTTAAGCTTCCAAAGCTTCCTAGTAGGCATGGTAGAAGCAACCCAATCAATAAATCAACAGAGAAATTCACTTTAATTGTAAATGTTATTTGACCCAACATATAGAAAATAGTATCACTTAAATACAGAATAGCTATAAAATATTAATGAAATCTTTTATATTGTTTTGGTCCTAAATCTTTGACATCCAGTGGGGCTTTTTATATGAGACTTGCGGTATATGAGATTACAGCTCATTTCAGGCTAGCCATGTTTCAAGTGTTCAACTGTGTTAATTTTACCCTAAAACTGCCTTCTTACAGATTCTAAGTTTGGTCTAATGGTTTCTCTGTACATAGTGAATTTTAACCTAACAACATGCCCAAATAGACTGTAACCTACTCCTGTACCAATCACTGAGTTTCAGCTAATCACAGTCAGTTAACTGTGTTCAGTGAATGCCGAGGGCTATAACCAGCTGTTTCTGTGCCTCACTTGTGTTTTCTGTAGGCCACTTTCCCTTTTCCCATAAATTCCCTGTTTCCATAAATTCTTTCCCACCTTCCAGCAGTGCCAGAGTCACTCTGAATGTAATTTGGTTCAGAGGGCTACCCGCTTCACAAGTTGCTCAATTAAAGTCTATTAAATTTAACTTGTCTGTAGTTTTTCTTTTAATGACTGTCACATGTTTGTGGCTACCACGTTGAACAGTGCAGATTGACAGTCAGAAAGCACAGATCTGTTCCCAGGGTCTCGCTCTATTTACCTGACTTTCAGCAATTTTGTTTAACCTGTCTATGACGCAGTTTTTGATGTGAAATGTGGTGATGATCATAATACCTGTCTTACTGGGTCATTGGAAGATTAAATGAGATGCTTTGTACTATGCATTTACTGAGCACAGTGTCTGACTCACTTCCAGTGCTAATAAAATATAATTGGTTTCTACTATATTATTACCATTATTTTAATATATCATAGAACCCATTGTGAAAACTGAATTTGAGAGGTAACATGTAAACTATTTGAAAACAGTTTCCAAGTCCTTAAGTGCATAAGAAAAATTAAGAATTAAAACAGTATTGTAGTCAAACTCATTAGTTTCAGGTATAGAGTCATACTGATGATCCATGAATTATAATAATGATAGTCATAGCAATAATATGTAATCTCTTTTATAAATATCAGTGCTGATAATATTCAACTTAATTCATTTTAATTTAATTTTTGAAGGATTTATTTTAAGGATCTATGTAAACAATGGATGGAAATACAATAGCATGGCTCACCTCTCTTCTTGGAGATTTTGTTATCCCTGCCCCTCCACTGCCTGCTTTGTCCTCTATGTTTAACAGTTGTCTTCCTCTACTTGCTCATAGTGCCTTTTTAACTTTTTTCAAATATATTTACTTATTTTTAAATTGACATATGAATTTATAATGTGTGTATTGTGTACAATGTTTTGATGTATATATACATTGTGGAATGGTTAAATCAAGCTAATTAACAAATGCATTACCTCACATGGTTATCATTTTTGTGGGGAGAAGACTGAATATACACTCTATGGGCATTTTTCAACAATACAAAATATGATCATTGACTATAGCCACCCTGCTGCACAATAGGTCTCTTGAACTTATTCCTTCTGTCCAGCTGCAAATATGTATTATTTGACCAACATCTCCCCCACCCATCTTCCCCCTAAACCCTCTGTCCTCTGGTAACTATCATTCTATTCTCTATTTCCATGAGATCAGCTTTTTTTAGATTCCACATATCATGTTGTATTTGTCTTGCTTTGCCTGGTTTGTTTTACTTAACAATGTCTTCAGTTTCACCCATGCTCATGGTTTCTAGTTCCCCAGGAATCTGGCTTGCACATGGTCTTGCTGAACCACATCTCTTACTTCATCTAAGAATATCCTTTCATTACTGCCCAGGTTGTGAAGCATCACAGTCTTTTATTTTTTTCAAAATTCAAATTCCTGCCCTTTACAATAAACTTTAAAGGGTTATACATAACAAAATGCATAATTCATAAATTTACACTGTGAGAAAATTTTACAAAATGAACACACATAGGTACCCAACGCTCAGACCAAGAAATGGAATATGTTCATTACCCCTGTATATACTGCTTCTTAATTACTAGCCACCTTCTCTACCTATGTAGCCATTAAACTGACATCTAATACCAAAAGCTAGTTGTGTCTATTTTTGAACTTTATGCAAATAGAATCATACCATATGTTCTTTATATGTCTAGATATTTTTTGCTCAGTATTATGTTATAATATTCAATCATGTTGAATTGAAAGGTAAGAAGGTAAGAAAGAAAGAAAAGAAAGAAATAAGGAAAGGAAGAAAGGAAGAAAGGAAGAAAGGAAGAAAGGAAGAAAGGAAGAAAGAAAGAAAGAAAGAAAGAAAGAAAGAAAGAAAGAAAGAAAGGGAGAGACAAAGAGAGAAAGAAAGAAAGAAAGAAAGAAAGAAAGAAAGAAAGAAAGAAAGAAAGGAAGAAAGAAAGAAAGGAAGGAAGGAAGAGACAAAGAGAGACAGAGAGAAAGAAAAAGAAAGAAGAAAGAAAGAAAATGAAAGAAAGAAAGAAAATGAAAGACAGACAGAAAGAAAGAAAATGAAAGAAAGAAAGAAAGAAAATGAAAGAAAGAAAGAAAGAAAGAAAGAAAAAGGTAAGAAGGTAGCTATGGCTCATTTATCATTGTTTCTATTACAAATACAAAAAAAATTAGCCATGCCTGTAGTCCCAGCTACTGAGGAAGCTGAGACAGGAGAATTGCTTGAACCTGGGAGGCAGAGGTTTCGGTGAGCTGAGATCGCACCACTGCACTCTGCACTCCAGCCTGGGTGACAGAGTGAGACTCTTTCTAAAAAAAAAAAAAAAAAAAAAAACACACACACACACAGAAATTATAATATAGAATTATTGTTATCATTTTATGCTATTATGAAGAATAGATTACCTGTTTTCTAAAACTTATTAATAAGTCATGGGCATTGTTTATGTTCATGCTCATAGGTCTATCTCATCCTTTTAAGTGGCTGCAGAATATTCTATCATATGGTGAAGTCATATGGACATTTATTTTATTTCTACTATTGCCTAACTATAATCACTGTTGTGATAAAGAGCCTTGTGTACTTGTGGTAACTACATTTCAAATAGAATACTGACCATCTGTAAGGTATGTGGAAAAGACAACAAAGAAAGGAAGAAAAAAATCACATGAAAGAAATGAAATAAAATGTCTCTGGGTAACTAGGGGTTCTAGAGACGATCTCGTTCTTCCCCATTCTGATATTTGGCATTTCTCAGACTAACAGCTCGCCCACTCTTGACCCTGTACAAATCTTGCTGATAAACTTTACCTATACAAAAAGTGCAAGTCAGCATTCTCCAGCAAAGAAGAGGTCTAACTGACAAACATATTGATTTATTCAGTGACAGAGATTACCCCCAGGTATCCTTAATTCACAGATATGAATGGAAAATCCTGATTCACCAGGTCTTTGAAGAAAATCTTAGTGATAAGTTCCCAGAGTAAGACATGCAGTGTTAATATAAACAGGCCTCTAGGATGGACCTTAAACGTATCCATAAAAAAAAAAAAAAAAAAATGGGTCTGTTTTACAAACCCATGGTATGGTGATTTCCAGCATTTAATGTTGGACATTGTGGTCCCCTGAAAAGTTTGTAAGTACCAAGTTCAGAAAGATTTGAATCAAGTGAGACTTTTGACATTTAAAAATTGTGTGACTTTTAAGCCTCATCTCTTTTACCTAAACAAAGGGCAGGAGGGGTTAATTACTGATACACAATAATTACATACTGCAGTTATCCGCTTCCTTACCAGATAAGTTAGAATGCTGGATGAGAAACAAGTTGTCTTCCAGCAGTGAAAGCAGTTCGCTTCCTGCTCTGTAGTGACACCAACAGGGGTTTGGTGATAAGCATGCCTCAGCAGCGAGTGCTCTACAGGATCTAAGGATGATGGAATTAGTACCCAGAGATAAGAACAATCATAGTTCAAGGAAGGCAGAAGCAATAGAGGGTGTTTGCTACTCCAAAAATTAGAAAAGCAGTGGATCTCTGGAAGATAAATGCAGAAGCAAGATAATCCATATATGACCCACAAGGTGATTGGAGAAGCTGGTTACAGCTGACCTGAATAGAATTTTAAGTTCTCTGGGGAATTCTCAAGTCTCTACTGTGTCTATGTAGACAACCTCCAATTATAAAAAGTATGTAGAGTATTTAAGTTTACTTTATGTCCTAACCAAATTATGGCAATAGTTCTTGTGACAGCAATCGTACCCAGATGGCTGCAGAGATTGCTGTTTTTTCCACATGCCTGTTCATGTTTAGAGAAAACTGAAGCTCTTTTGGCATCATAGGCTGTGTATTAAGTCTATCTTTTATTTTCTTTTTTTTTTTTTTTTTTTTTTTT
>NC_037677.1:51706865-51787269 GCF_003255815.1 Theropithecus gelada
TACATAAAGAGACACTAGGTAGTATATTATTCAATTTGATCTTTTCATGTGGAAACAACAGAATTGAAGGAGATGTGTTCAAATAGAAGATTTTGAAAGGTTCACCGAGATAATGGTTATATGATAGAAGATTTAACAAAATGTGTGGCCGGGCACAGTGGCTCGTGCCTGTAATCCCAGCACTTTGGAAAGCCGAGGTGGGCGGATCCTGAGGTCAAAAGATAGAGACCATGCTGGCTGACATGGTGAAACCCCATCTCTACTAAAAATACACAAATTAGCTGGGCATGGTGGCACGCACTTGTAGTCCCAATTCCTCAGGAGGCTGAGGCAGGAGAATCGCTTGAACCCAGGAGGTGGAGGTTGCAGTGAGCCGAGATCACACCACTGCACTCCAGCCTGGTGACAGAGCGAGACTCCGTCTCAAAAAAAAAAAAACAAAAACAAAACAAAACAAAAAACAAAAAAACCAAAAAACCGTGTATTTCAGGAATCCCTTGGAGTGTGATTTTGGATGCTCAGATCTCAGGTGTCTGGCAAGAAGTCATTCACAGCAACAAATGACATCCAGTCCTTGCCATAATTTGGGAACACCAGCGGGACATTAGTCACAATTCATTTCAGCCTCCAGGTCAAACTGGGCAAATGTAATGCTGTGTTAATAAATGCCTATAATACTGAGTATTTTAAAGATAACAAAAATATTCCCAAGGACACGGTGCAGTATGTTTTATTTTTTATGAGTACTTGCATTTAAAACAAAACCAAACTCCAAAATTTCATCCACCTAATCATATTATACTTAAACTAATTACAAGTCTCCAGTTCAGATATAATTTACATAGAATGAGCAAATTCACCCTTGAACATGGCATGGAAATCGGTATGTTCCTCCTATTAACCTACCAGCAGGCTCTGTACCAAGAGCATTTCATCCAAGAGTGGCACTTGTATGTGATACACGTGTTTAATTCAGCATCGTATCTTTTTTCCTCTTTTCTTATAGTTTCATTTTACAGTTTTAAAGCTCAGATCTCAGGTATCTATCAAGAAGTCACTAGCCCTAAACTTACAGGAAAGTTTCCAATATAGTGCAAGGAATGTTTTTTCCTGCAGATTTTTAGTGTAAATTGCCAAATTGATTCTCCACTACGCTTAAAGTACTCTAGTGTGTATTTCTCACAAACAAGGATCTTTTCTGTACATGACTGTGATATAAATATCAAAATTGGGAAATTAACTTTACTACATTGCTATCATCGAATGCTCTGGGAAATTAACTTTACCACAGTGCTATCATCTAATTTTCCGATTCCATTCAAATGTCACCACTTGTTCCAGTAATGCCCTTTGTGACAAAAAGCTCTGGATCACAAGCAAGCACTGTACTTCTTCAGTGTGAGACATTTCTTCAGTCTTTCCTTGACTTTCATCACTTTGACATTTTTTCGAAGACTACAAGACAGTTGTTTTGTGGACAATCTATCAATTCTGGTTTTTCTGATGTTGCCTCATAATTAGATACAGGTTACACATTACAGATGTGATGTCACATTCTTCTGATTATATCCTATGGGACTTGTCCCATCGTTAATGATGTTCATACTGATTACTTGATTCAAATGGGGTATGACTGGCGTCTTCAATGTAGATTCACTCTTTCCTATTGTAATTAATAAGTATTTTGTGAGAAGGTGAGACCATGTAAATATCCGGTTCCTCGACAAATATTTATCTTCTTCATTGATTTATTTATATTGGAACAAATTCTTTTTTCTGTCATTTAATAAGTGATAATCAATTACTAACATTATTTATTATAATGCTCAATTCATCCAAAATTTGGAGAGTAGGAGCCCTTTAAAAAAGCTTCTGTGTCCTTTTACTATATTCTCATCATTTTAAAAAATAAACGTTATTGAGTATAATTAAGGCATAATATATGCTGTTATGAGCTACACATATACAGTGTAACAGTTACTATCATGAACAAATCATCTCACATAGTTATCTGTTTTTCCTCTGTGGCAGGAGCAGTCACAATCTAGTCATTTAGCAAAAATCCTGAATACAATACACTATGATTAACTATAGTCCTCATGTTGTACTTTATATCTTTAAATTTGTTCATCCTACATATCTGCTACTTAGTATCTTTTGATCTACATGTCCCCATTTCCTACCCCCAATCCTGCCGCTGGTAACCACTGTTTTATTCTCTGTCTCAAACACACACACTCTCTCTCTCTCACACACACACACAGCCCACAAGAGATTAATTAAAAACAGAGTTACCATATGACCCAGTAATTCCTCTTCTGGGTATATACTCAAAGAAAATAAAATCACCACCTCATAAAGATATCTCCATGCCCATGTTCACTGTAACATTATTTACAATAGCCAAGATACGGAAATAACCTGAGTGTCCATGGAGGACAAATAGATAAGAAACTGAATATTATTCAGCCTGTAAATAGTAGGAAATCCTGCCATTTGCTGCAACATTGATAACCCTGGAGTACATTATGCTAAGTGAAATAAACCAGATACAGAAAGAAAAATGTTATATAGTCTCACTTATATGTGAACATCTCATCATTCTTTTTGAGAACTCCTTTGCTTTCTGGTACAAAAAGACATTCCAGGCTTTTCTTGTACTTTTCTTGCAAACTAGTGTTTCTCCAGGGCAAACTGGTTTCTTCTGGAAGAGAATGGTATTTAGATGCCAAGATGTGGAGTGTCATTAATCCCAGGCCCTCTCACCTGTCAGAACTAAGGAATGCACACACACACACACACACACACACTGCATGCCTGTACACATATTTACATACACACACACACACACACATATGTAGATAGACACATATATTGAAAATCGTGAGTTCAGATTAATGGCTACAATTCTAATCTCATACAAAAAGGTTCATCCTAGTTTTCTTTCTCTTACTGGCAATTTTTCTTCCCCTCCAAAGAGAAGCATGGCTCCCATTGCCTTTAATATATTTACTTATGGATCAACATTACTATATGTAATCAATTTTCCATTGTTGCTACTACTCCCTTCCCCGTGAAGATTCGCTTGGACTTTGACACTATGCACGAAGCCACTCTACATATGGACACCCCCTTACCCACTTCAACTCTGACACCACTCACCAGGCAACACCCTTGCTACTTCATAAACATTTTACTTTTTCCTCTCGCTTGGGCTCCAAAACCCAAGCCCAGTTCACTGCAGCCTCCCTGCCCAGCACCAACAACCATCCTGAACACAGCCTTTGCACTGTCTCATATTATGTCTTCAGGACTGAATTATTTGAGAAGAAAAGGGAAAGAAGAAGAGAAAATTCTAGTATTGTTTGGTATTCTTTATGTTGGTGCACGACAAGTAATCCTATGGATGTCTAGTCTGTTGTTTCAAACCAAAAAAATGGATTTAGCTTCTGCTATGTTGAGGACATACAACAATAATAATAATGACAATAAACAATTTAGTCTATGAGAAAAAATGGAGCTCAGATAAGAACGGGTGTTTTCCCCACCAAAAGTAAGACCATGAATCCTCCCCCAGCCCAACAGAACACCTACAGCACCCTCAAAAGACAGGAATATGTCCCTTCTTGGGGACTGGAAAGCATGCCCCGAAACTCCATCATGGGCATGTATTCTTCCAGAATCCAAAAATAAGAAAAGAAGCTAAAAGCATAAAAGCTCTTGAATTTGGGGTCTTTGGAGCTTTAGAAATTTAGTCAAGCTTGAATCTTTAGATTATGGGGAAAGAACCTTTCAAATAAATATGTGGGTTCTGATGCCTGGAAAATGAGATAGAATAGAAATTATGGGACAAAGAAGAAGAAAGAAGAAAGTCAAATGAAGGTGGCAGTAAGAGACTCCAGAGAAGTTTAGGTTTCATGTACTATATTACCCTCTCCTAATCAAGAACTGCTTGGAGTTTTATATGAAGTCATTGGGGTTCAGGTCCTTTCTTCAAGTATTTTTAAGTTATTTTATTATCACCTTTATATATCCCAAAGATATACATATTCTTTCTAATTCTGTTAATTGTTAAGAGGAAAATTCTAGATTAGTCAAGCTAACCCATATACCGTCACCCTCTCAAGGCCCAAGGAACCTGATCACAACTGTCCTCCCTTTTCATCATCTCAACCCACATTTATAGACAGGTGCCTCTGATGACTTCTCTTGTCTTCTACCCCTACATTTATAACAATGTAACATTATAAAATGCAACACTATCGAACCATAATCTGACCTGCATATGGAGGACAAGTGAGTAACAAAGATGTGTTCAATAACATGTGTCAAATATGTACTTTAATCATTTACTGGTTCCTTACACTTTCTCCAAAGGACTTTCTAGGTATCAATAGTTAACTTTGCTTTTAGGAAAAACCATTGGACTGATTTGTATCAGACTTTCTAACTATATTTCTCTAAATAGATATTTTTATATATTAGAGAGGAAAGAATTGGCTCTCTTCTGGGCCTGTTTCATGAGATCTCTAAAAATATTGAAAAAACTTATTTATTTTGAGCTTTTTAAAAATGTGTATCTCCCAAATTATTGTAAAACTAGACATGCTATTTTTAATTACCTCTAAACTTCCAAAGATCACAAAAGAAAAATTGAATAAGGGACTCTAGGGATTTATTTCTGTGTGTGTAATACATGCATGCATACATACTTCTGTGTACTGTATACATAAGCACATGTGTACATGTACATTATCAAGCCGTGCCTTGTGTCTTCTTCACCCTTTTCTACTCTCTATGATTCTGCTTTTAACTGATCTTCCAGTCATGACTAGACACCCTGTGCATTGCAGCGCTCCATCCCCTCAAAAAAAATAACTCCACTTTTACCTTGTACATGGCTCATTCTTGAAAAATTGCTTCTACAATTTAAAAGATTCACCTGAACACTTCTAGTCCAGTGTTCAGATGATCCAACAACAAAGGACTATGCTGCTAATATCACATGGGCCCGTTGTCCTTTATGATCCATATTCTCTATATGCCCAAGTTCTGATCACTGAACTTTGCTTATCAATGTTTTAATATCTTTCTTAAAGATCTGCCTGAAAATTCAGGTTCTTTTTCTCTGACTAGGCTTTCACCTTTTTCTTGCCAGTTCTCCTTTCGCAATTAAGGACACAGAACACTTACCAAATGTATCTGACTGAATTAAGTGTACGAGCTTTTCTGTGGACAAAAAGATTGATGGTCAAATAAGCTTCAGAAACACTGACGACTACAATCTCTGCTTAAAATGTGTACGTTTTGGTACATTAATGTCAAATAGCCCATCTACCAAACTTGGCTACAGCCTCTGTTTTTCTAATAACATCTTGTGGAAAGAGAGCTTGCTGGAACAGACTTTAAATAAGCTGGTAAAAGTCCTAACCTTTGTAAATACCAGCCTGCTGACACACTCCTGATGCTTGGACATCTTGACTCCTGGTCCACACTTTAAGCCCTTGGTGGACTGCACTAATACTAATTATCTCTATCTGGTGCATCTGTCTCCTCTCTTCTCACCCTCCAGATCATGATTAATGGCATTACACTTGTCTGTTTTTCACCCTCCCAACTCTATTGGAACATATGAGTTTTGGATTGAGTTCTGAAATGATCTATTGATTTGTGACTGTGTCATACAACTTGATATTTCTATCCAAGAACTTAACCTCCCCTTCTTTGCTCAGAGAAACTTGGCTTTGTTTATGATGATGATGGACCCAATCCAGATATGATTAATGATTATTTTAAAACAGACTTAGAAATTCTATTTTCCTATGCCAGGTACTTACTTTCCCAACACCTCTTGCCACTAAGCATATATATGTGACCCAGTTCTAGCAAATGCACTATAAGGAAAAGTCTTCTGGACAATTCTGGAAAACAGTTTTCATCCAATTTAAAGAAATCTCCATTTACCCAGATCTTTTCATTTCTCCTTAAACATGGCCAGATGAAAACGTGAGGCTTGGGGGTACAGTAGCTATCCTGCGACCATGAGTTAACAAGCCTGTCAATGGCAGAGTGAAAAGGTCAAACAAGCCTGAGAAGTTGATGATATCGATGAGCCACTGCATCAAAGACTACATCACCTATATCCAGATATCTTAACCATAGATTTTCTTGTGTTGCAGCCAAAAGCATTCCTAACTATTGTAACTTCCCACTTGAGCAACTATCACAACAGTTTGCTTACAGTAAGAGCTGAGTTAATGGGGTATTAAATGAACCAAGTCAATCATCAAGAGGAGAAGCAAACTAAAAGATTAAACAAAATAATCAATAATAATATAAATGAACAAAGGCAGATTATTTATATTACTATGATTCACAAGTATTTGGGGGTACCTAAAATATGGCACTTACTAAACTAATTGCTAGATACCAAGGAAAATTATATAATACTACACAGTCCTTCTTGTCCTTCTCTTTTGGGAAGATTACCATCTACCAGGAAAAAAAAAAAAACACACAGGAGAAAATGAAATATGATAATGAGTTGTAATAAAGGAAATTTCTGCCAGGGAAAAGTTCATAGAAAGTCCCTAAAATTGAATATTTGAACTGATCCTTCAAATATTGAAAACAAGTATTTTTGAAATACTCGAGATTTCAAAAATACAAGTATTTTCAGTAACTGAAAGTGTAATACAAAAAAGGGATAGAAATAAAAAGAAGCACTCCAGGTAAAGGGGAGCTCATAGAGCTATAAAATCTGACTCCTTTAGGTAATATCAGGGGCCTGAGAGAAAGCATTTGGATGTCTTATGTAGCTAAATGCAGGAAGAATATATCTTCAAGTCTATGAAGTAGTAGCCCCAGAGTATATTATGTGCCCAAAGGCCATTTATGGATCAGAAAAAATGGTTAGCTATTGATAGATGGAAAATGATGAAGTAAATGGGTTGGAATGTTATCAATAGCTGAGTCTCGGAAAAGGATATGTGGGTGTTATTTTTATATATATATATATATTTATTTATTTGAGACAGTGATTTGCTCCTGTTGCCCAGGCTGGAGTGCAATGGTGTGATCTTGGCCCAGTGCAACCTCTGTCTCCTGGGTTCAAGTGATTCTCCTGCCTCAGCCTCCCCCGAGTAGCTGAGATTACAGGCACTTGCCATCACACGCAGCTAATTTTTATATTTTTGCTAGAGATGGAGTTTCACTATGTTGGCCAGGCTGGTCTCGAACTCCTGACCTCAGGTGATCCGCCTGCCTCGACTTCTTAAAGTGCTGGGATTACAGGCGTGAGTCACCACATCCAGCCATGGGTGTTATTTTTAAATTTTTCTTTTATTTTTAAATTTTCAGCGTGGAATTACTTGCAAATAAAAAGTTAAAGCAAGCAAACAAAAATCACAAAAACAAAACTAACAAAGACACGTGAACCCTATCAGAGGCTGCATGGGGCTATCCTGCCTTATGAGAACATGAGATCAAAAAAGGAAATTCAGTGCCAAAGTGGAGTTCAGCGTTAGATATTACAAAGACTAAAAACAAACAAACAAACAAACAACAAACAAAAAAACAAACAAAAAACACAGCTGAAGGCATCTAGGGATACCCACAGTCAAATGGAAACAAAAGCTGAAGGAAACTGTAGGCACAAATTTTAAACATTTCCTGAAAGACTTAGCAAATTTTATCATTACTTTCAGACTGTATGTATCTCTTGGGAAGAGGGCGGAATCCCGAACTAGACCCAAGGGTTCTCATGAGTTCACAAGTACAGAGACAATGGGCATGGCAAATGCAGCAGCCCGGAATCTTCTAGGAAACCTCTGGAGTCAATGGGGGTCGTTTTTAGCAGAAGTCATGATCATCTAGCAAGAGGGCTGTCCCTCATCTGGGGAATTTGAATTGGCATCTGTCATATCCATTTACAATATTTCTTAGTAAATACTGCAGTGGAGACATTTCTACCTCCTTCCCACACTAGAGAGTTGGAATGATTAATTAGCAGCTTTCTGCAAAGTTCTATATGTTCTCTTTCTCAGCAGACAGAGTAATGACTAATTCCCAGACCTCATCCTGAAAAGAAGGTTACAGTAACTACCAAAACCCTGCCTCAGAGAAGTGCTAAAAAGTCATACACTGTATTTGCTCATCTGAAGGCACTTGGAAAACTTATTGCAACATTATATATCAAAATTTTAATTATATTCACACTCAATAATCCCAGGGTAGCAGTATAATTTAAAGAAAAAAAGTCTTTGTGAGCAAAAATATAATTAAAACTTATTTTGAATAGTAAAAACAATGAAAGCAAACTTTGTTGTCCAACAATCAGAAGACAGAATAAGTTAATGTCTATTTAAGGAATATTACATAGGCATTAAATTGTGTTTTTGAAGGGTTTACAATAACCAAGAGAAATAGTCTAGATTTATATGAAAATTAAATATAAAATTGGCCATTAAAACTATTTCAACTTAAAATTCTTTTTTTTTTTTTTCCGACAGTTTCACTCTTGTTGACCAGGCTGGTGTGCAGTGGTGTGATCTCAGCTCACTGCAACCTCTGCCTCCCAGGTTCAAGTGATTCTCCTGCCTCAGCCTCCTAAGAAGCTGGGATTACAGGTGCTCACCACCACATCCAGTCCAACTTAAAATTCTTATACTGGAAATAACTGGTGGAAGGGAATTGTCTAAAGATAAACAGTAGCTCTGTTTAGGTGCTAGGACTAGAACTGATGTATCTTCTTTCCACTTTTCCTTATAATCCAGGATTTCTTAATTAGTTACTGCTAGTTTTATCTGGATAAAAACAACAACACAACAACAACAACAACAACAAACCATATATATATTGCCTCACTCTGTCCACAAATGCTTGGCTACACAACCCTATGTTGAAAAGATTTTCATATTGCTGTTCTTCTCTAAAATTATCTTTGTTTACTTTTCTCTGATTGTTTACTCTTTATTCCCTCTCATTTTCTTCTTATTCTGAATTCTTTTGGGATTTGGAATTTAAATCCATTTCTTGAGGTGTGCACTGGAACAAACCCATAGTTTGTGTTGGGCAGCAGGGATGTCACCACACTCCCTGGCTGGAAACTGCAATTTGGGTGCTGGCAGCTCCCACCCCTTTTATTGCTGGGGAAGAAGGTGAATCCTGGCTCCTGGTCCATGGGTCCCTGGATTCCCCTTGGTGTCAGTTCCCCAGAATGGTACAAAATCGCATCTTCCATTGGGACATCTGCTTTTCACTCCCTTTCTCTTTATACACAAAGAGTAGAAATAAGGCTGACTTTACCTAGAAGGCAAAGGTATTCTTGAGGAAATCATTTTATTCTGTCTTCTGTCCTTATTGTCAAGCTTATCTGAGGGTTCCTTCAGTTTTAACTGTGGTTAGTCACAGATCCATCCCAACTAGTCCCCATTTTAAAGTCCTGAAGTATAATGGAATCCTGGTAGAAAGGAACTTTCTACCATGTTTACTTCAATTCTCTCACCTATATGTGAAAGCTCTCTACCCAGGGGTTGCTCAAGGAATTTTTAACTCAAGCATACATTCATGGCAGGAAACTTACTACTTTAGGAGGATGCTCGTTTGGGGGTAGCTTGCTTAGAAAGTTCTACCACGGATAGAAATACTTCTGTCTATCCTGTATATTCTTCCCACTGGTGAATATTTCATTTAAGAATGTACACACCTACAGTCGTCTGCATCTTGCTTACTGACCAGAATGGTATACACATGTTCAAGGATTGTGCAATTCACACAGGTTAAGAAATTGTTTCCAGAAGATAATACTAAAATGCATACATTACTTATTTTCTTTTTCTTTTTTTTGTATTTCAACCTTCAATTTCCTAAATCCAGACTAAAGAAACTTATTTAAGTCATTATAGGTATGTGAATCCCTTAATGGACTCCAGGGAGAATGGTAGACATTTTCACTTTTCATAGTCACTGTGTTGGAAGCAATTTTACAGGTTTATTGTCTTTTTGAATTCCCATTTGACAATCCTGGGAAAAGGCTGCACAGCCTGTACTAATCCCTCGAGTGCTCCTCCCTAATGTTACTATGCATGCTAACTGATTTATCTTTCAGTAGTTTTATCCTCCCCAAATCTAAAAGATAGATATTACTGTGTTCACTTAACATTTGAATTAATGAATTTCAGGAAGTCTAAGCAGAAAAACCTCATGAGAAGACAGCAGCAAGACTAGGATCTCAGTTCAGAACGAAATGTTCTGAATAAATTTCTGTGCTCTTTCCAATACACTCTGTGACCATTTTACATTCTTCTTAATACTGAGCCAGATCTTTCTCTTGTTTCTCCTGCACAAAAGAAGTTAAATCCTCCTTCCATATTGAAGCTGTTGAAGTCATTGAATACAGTGGTAAATAAAGTCCCCAAAGATTCAATCGCACCCCTACTTCTGTAACCGTTCCTGAAATGACAGAGCTTCCAGCCTCCTCTCTGCATGAGGTCATCACTTCTAAGGGCTTCCCAGAGTGTGCCTGGAACTCAACAAGCTGTTGAAGGAGTGTGTATGTGGAACCACTTTTTTTTCTTGCAGTAAAGTCAACAACCAAGGTTCATCTGAGTTCTGTACAGTGGCATCACCAGAGTGAGAAGCCAGTAAAGGCCCTACCTTGGTTTGGCAGGACTTTCTTGACCAAACTCTGTGGCCACCTGTTTCTAAACTGATTCTAGTTCCCTGGGATGGTGACAGTCAACTCAAATGATGGTAAACACCCTATTTTTCCATCCTGTCTATACTCTATGGCTGCAGCTAAGCCCATCTGAGAATCTGGATGTTCTTACCAGTATAAAAGGACAAAAGGAAAAATATGTTAGAGAATGTTTTAAAAAATGTCTCCTGAACAGTTTTGTAATGTAATCATTTACTGCAGAAAAAGGCTAACGGCAATGTTTTGATAACTGAAATATATATAAAGTGAAATTATTCATAGTTCACTTCCAATCACTATTTTTAAAATTGAAATCACATGAAAATATGTAAAACATATACCATGATATTAAGAGACTCTCTCCACCCCACAATATAATGTAGTGTCTGGTGCAAAGACTGTGAGTTCAAACCCAATTCTCCCATTTACTAGCTGTGACCTTGGGCAAGACACTTACACTTTGTAAAGTGTCTTTGTTTCTTTACCTGTAAAATGGGACGCTATAGTAGCACACATCTCATCTGGCTGCTGTGAAGGTTAAATGAGACAATTCTGGAAAAGCACTGAGATTGTACTACCTGGAACTGGTAAATAATAAATGGTGTTGGTGTTCTTGTTTTGCCGTATGACTGTATGAGAATATTGTGGGAGTTCTCAAGCTACAGAGAGATGGCATTTGGGGCTAAGGTTACCTTTATATAATCTAGAAGTGAGTTTTTAGGTCATGGCTTGAATGTTGGGTAATATTTAACAGTGGTGGAGGAAGGGATGTATGTGAGAGTCCATTTGGCACCTGTGTTAGAATAACTGCAATGACACTGTCTGTGGGCCTCTCTGTGTAGAAGAAAGGTAAACTTTATGAAAATTCTGGCAAAGATAATTAAAAGGAGTCTTGCAGTATATAATAATTTCTATATGTGATAACGTTTATCATTCCAATTCCAGAAAATTGCCAGCCATCTTGCTTCGCATTATTTGGGGTTGTTTTTTCAGCATATTATTCTTTTATTTTTTTTACAGCAAAAATATAAGCTGATGTGATTTTTCCCTGTCCTTCTCTTCATGCTGTTGACTGCAGGCAGTCAAGATGCTAATTAAAACCACCTAATTTAAATGCCAAGTTTGCCCTGAAATAGATTCCCAGTAATTTTGCAAAATTACTACTGGGCATGGAGGATGCAAAAGATATGCTTAAATAATCTGTGTTTTGCTTAAAGTGATTTAAATGGAGAAGTCAGGCATTTTCAGCCTCCATGTCCTGCAGAAAATGTGCTGGAAGGAAACCATGGCAGGAAGTCCAAGGATGGAGGCACGTTCCAGCTCCAACGACAGAGTCCACAGGACTTCTGGAGATCCTTATTTTCATTTTTGGTATCTTCCCAAAATCGGCCAGGACTGTTGTCAGGAGCAGCCTTATTAAAATGTAACCACTGTAGAGTTATTTAAACTATAATGAATATCAATATGGTAAAAAAAAGTAGCTAAATATATGATCTCTTGTCTTCCTCAAGGTAGCCGATAATAGAAACATAAATGTGTGGAAAGTACCAGATTTGAGCAGGAGGAAAACATTACGGGAAACTAGCATGACCTATGTCAACAAGTCAGCTGTGAGTCTGATAGAGGAAACTCAGTATTGGCAGAAACTGGAAGAAGAGACGTACCAAGAAATTGGTTTGTACAGGTCCCTGCTCTTGACTGTCACGAGTCAGGAATTAGAGGACATAAACTCAATATTTTGGGAATAAATTTACCTAAAAGTTATTCTGCGTGTATGTTGCAGGGTGTGGTAAGGGGTCCCAAGCACTCAATGGAAAGAAGAAAAAATTAGTTGTAACAGCCCTTGTAATTCTTTTAATCTATAATTGTTAAGGGTAATGCTCTTTACTCAAGTGAATTCACACTTACAGCCAAGAGAATAAATCCTTCAGATAACACGTGTGCATGGGTTTGTTTCCTTTTGACTCTTCTTTGTATACTATACTCTCACAGATAATGACACAATTTGTGGGTGATTTCAGAACCTCAGATCCTGGATCAGGTTCAAAACACTCTTCATGGTCGGTACGGATGCCTTTATTGGGCCTCACCTTTCCCCAGGGTGTACTGAGATCTCCACGAAGCCCAGGGTTCAAACAGCTGGTAGGTTATCTACATATATATTTGCTTCTTTCTCTCTTCTATGCCATCATTGTTCTCATAACCTCAACAAGAAAACTGCTAAAGCCCATCAAGCAAACCTAATCAATGGATAAGTATTGATTGATCATCTACAAAAGTGCAAGGATCTCATTGTTAATTAGCTGATTCACAGCATGATTTGAGTCAGCCACGGATGGTGAGGCTGAGTGAATGGGTAATGATGACAGTGCCTGAGTGTAAGTCCCATCATCTTCAGTGATGGCAAAGCCCTATCTACATAAATCATCACAGACTCAGCCCTATTACCAAGATGACTTGATTAAGCCCTGTAAATGGCAGAATGCAGAGTCCAATCCAATTAGCCTTACATTGGTCTTTATTACCTACCAGAAAGCCCATGATTTCCAATGCACATTTGACAAATTATACTTTGTCTTCTGATAATAAGGAAAGGAAATGTGAAATGCACATTTTTCCTGTTCCTTCTTGCATCATAGTTGTTGCTACAGTGGTGACATATTTTACCACTTACACATATTGTGACCATATCAAGCAACACACAATATATTTCCATCTTTAATTTGGTAATGCTTTCTAAAATCCTGCACATCTGCCACCAACTCAGATAAGATTGAGGAGAAATGTTTGGGTCAGTGGTGCATGAAATCTAATTGAATGGCTCAGAACTCTACCATTTACATCTGCTGTGCTTTCCAAAGACCAGACAGATGCAAAACAAGGACAAGGACTGAAATACTCCATCTCTAAAGTGTCCAAGCAAAGCTGGGCCCTACGTTAAGGAGGATTGCTTCATACCTAATTCTCACTTCCAAGGCTATAATATCATGTTTTACACAAATAATTTTAACCACTTGTCTTTCTTCATTTCTACGAAGAGCATATTAGTTACACTCTCACATAAACCAACTTGGTACTAAAAAAGGTATTTGTGTATTTAATTAAATTGTGGATAATAGAAGCATTATTCTATGTTGCAGATGTTTACCAGTGATTTGTGATAGATTTTTTTTTAACTAAAAGAGGTGTAGGAGACAGAAAAGTGCATAGGCTATGTTTAAATATCATAAAAGCCTCAATGTTTCTCCACTTACTAGGTATGAGAGAGGAAGTTAGCCCTGAGAGATGTTGTCCTTATCCTTAAGTGGCTATTTTGGCATTTTAAAATGGGGTTGCTGGAACATTAGAGGAGACCAAGATTATGAAGCCACTAGCACAGTATCTGGTAGATAACAGACACTGAAAAATGCATCAGCTTCACTTCTGTTCTATCTAGAATAGGAAAGATCTTTAACGTCCTTTAGGCTCACTGGTCTAGCCATTCTTTTAAATGTATTAAGGCTCAAATAATGTATTACTAAATGCACATTATATATATACATACACACACACACACACACACACACATATATATAATCTTTTCTTAAAATTAATGAGGGATTTAAGATTCCCAAGTACTAAGTTAGGTTTAATATTTCATGGATTTATTAAACATTCTATTTACATATATTTCTCATTAAAAAGTGCCAACCTGGTACATTGGGTTCAATGTAAAATTAAACTTATATTAAATATTATATATGTATATAGTATATATGTATGCATATGTGTATTCATATATTTAATAGTAGAAATCATAGCAAATATAGACTTACAATTTCCTGGAATAAAAGTTGTTAAAAATCAACGTGAATTTAAAAACATTAACTCAACACAATTTTATTTGATAAACATTTTATGCTGTAATTTATGTTTCCAGTTGCATAAGTTAGAGTATGAGGTTACGATGCATTCCAGAGGCAAAGAGATATTCTACTGTGACTTAATACTCATGATTAAAGATAGGAATCATTAGATTTTGCCATAAGGGAAAAAGGAGAATGGTTAAGGTGGGGAAAAAAGGAAGGAAGGTAAAATTTGGTAGTAATTAGGATGAAATAGAGCAAAAGAGAATTTCTACCTTAAATATAAATCTATGTTGCTTCAACCATGAGTTACATAGCAATTCAATAAAAGTGGCAAGTTATGAAAGCAGGGAATTTTTTTCTTGTTGTTTTTAATAAAGTGTACAGATTTCACTATTTTCAAAGTCATACTAAGCAAAGAAATAATACACATATTAACTGCTGGAGGGCTTTTATGAATATTATCTCATTTAAATTTTACAATAATGCTGTAAAGGCGTGCCACTTATCTAGATAGGCCTTTCATATGACAAAATTAAACCCAGAGGTATTAAGTAAAGTGGTGAAGTTAAAATTAAATGCCAAGTTTTCCTGTCTCAAAGCAATAATATTTAGCATGCTTCCTATGGCAGTCATGCTAGAAGAATTCAGAGGAGGGCATGGAGGAGTTTGAAAGTTTTGATCTGGCTGCAGGAAGCATTCTGGGGTCCCTCCCCTATCACACATGTCTCTGGAAGAAGAATTGTATGTAAATTTGGGGTAAGCAAATGCAATAATCTAGACTGGGGGCATGGAATGAGTTGTTGTGGCTGAAGCTGAGATTTTTATTTTTGCACATGTCAAAGATATATCTCAGAACACTGGGTGGGGACTATATATTTAAAAATAAATGTCATAATTATCTTCAAATTCCATTCCTTATTTTGGAAGGAAAAGGCTTTACATTGTACATTTCTGTCTCCTCTACTTTGCTTCCTGCCTTGCAAGAGGTGCTAGGCTTTTCTGTCTCACAGGTACTAAGATTTGGCTGAAAACTCTAGGAAGACTGGGCCCATGTCTATCTTGTTGAGCCATGTAACTATCCTTGAAGTCCAACATAATGCCTGGCACGTAGAAAATGCCAAAGTGTGGGATGGATGAATAAATGAGAAGCAAGTAAAAATCTGAAAATCCTGGGAACAAGGAAGAGAACACATCTGGTTCAGAGTCCACATTGGAGAAGAGATAAATGAACTAAGTAGATCTGGGAGAAGTCGTTCAGGCAGACCCTTAAAGGCAATAGTACACAGAATGCACACCTTTTATGACTTGATGGAGAAGCAGGCTGGGGCTCAGAGAACAATTCTGGCAGGATATAGAGCTGTTATCGCCTCAGCTTCAGAATCCTTACGCCCTCTCTACTCTCGAAGTTTAAAAGGAAGCGTCCCAAAGTATCAAGTTTTTATATCCTTCTTTAATTGCTAAAAGAGAGCAAAGAGAAACAATAGAATGCCTGAATTCAGTTGGCATTGGCATTGTGATTAGTGGTACCCTGGGTGAAACAGTCAAATAAAATTGGGAATCTCAAAGATTAAAAAATGTCTGGCAGAGATGATGGGTTTGAAATATAATACAAATGCTCCTTAACTTACAATGGGGTTATATCCTGAAAAAAAAAAAATCCATTCAAAATCGAAAATAGCACACACTGAAAATGCATTTAATACACTTAACCTATGGCTCATCGCAGTTTAGGTTGTTCCACCTCAAATATGCTCAGAACACTTCCACTTGCCTACAGTTGGACAACATCATCTAATGCGAAGTTTGTTTTATAACAATGTGTTGAGTACTGCCACAGATGGATGTTTTATAGACATGACGGGATGCAGAAATACATAACACAAACCCACTGGCAACACACTGTAGAGTGTAGTGTCAGTTGTTTACCCTCGAGATTGTCTGGCTGGCTGGGAGCTGTGGCTTACTGCTGCAGCCCAGAATCATAAGAGTATCCTGCTACTTACTGACAGCCTGGGACAACATCAAAATTAAAAATTCTAAGTATGGTTTCCACTGAATGTGTATTGCTTTCACACCATCTTAAAGTCAACAAATCGTAAGTCAAACCATCACAAGTTAGAGGCCGTCTGTGCATGTATAATTTCTCTTTTTAGGTTTAAGAAATGCTTTGAAAAGGGGTGTGTGGTGGAGGTAATGAATAAACACCATGTTTTTGATAAACACATCTTGGGTAAATGATTTTCATCAACTGCATTGATATATTATCTTTGTATCTTTCCCACAAATCCGAAGACCCTCATGACCTCCCACCCCACCTCCTGAAAGTCATGATATGATTTTCAGGGTAATATCATTTCTCTTCTTAGAGACAATCTACTTCAAAATCAGAAAAGGAAGCATCATCACTGTGAAAAAATAGTATTACCGTTATGATAAATAGCATAGCTAACTTTTCAAGTCCTTACTAGCTTTTTAAATGTTAAATTATATTTTAGTAAAAGAAAATGCCAGTGACAACAGGTAGTCTTACCTCCTTGCAAAGTAGGCTCTACAAGGATGTTAAACATGGACATAAGTTTCTCAGCTATGACCATTTTTTGGCCATTTCCTGACCCAGATGGGAAAATGAACTGGAAAATTCTGTTTCCTTGCATATCCTGTGGTGACATGTAACTTGAGGTAGGAAAAGTGAGCCTTGCAAACTACGGTTATTACATGGTTTCTACCTCATCTACCACTGGCTTGGTTCTGAAGAAACAAGATAGACACTTGAGAAGCGTGAAAGTTAACAGCCTTGAGTCAGGGTTTGACTGAAGTAGTTGTGAAAATGTAGTCCTTTGTTGCCAGAGTTTGCAACCTTACTGTACTAGTTAGTAGCTGCCTGACATTGGAAATTAAGTAAGCTTTGATTTCATCACAAAAGCAGGTTGGTAAAGGTAGCTTCGGCTCAGGTCTATGAGGAAGATGTGATGATATTTTTACTATCTCCTTCCAGTCTAAACTATTTCAAGTTAAATTAATTTTCTTTTATAGACATTGAGAAAAAACTTTTTAGTGGGATCTCTGTCTTTTGATCATCCCCACATGACATCAGATGATACTAGTAGCCAACAAGCACTGCTTATTCTACTTCACTCTGCTGTTTCACATGCAGTCAATCATTTCTTCATCACACCTCCATAAACGAGTTATTATCCTCAGTTTAAAGGGTCAAAACTGCAGCTAAGAGAAATCGTGCCAGATGGCAGAGTTGGTCGGTTGTCAAGGCAGGAATTTTCCCCAGGTCTGTTTGTCTCCAAGACCCCCTTACTGGGTTTTGTTGAGGAGAAGATGAGACAGGCCCACAAACTCATTTCTCTCCACCATCCTTGATGTAAAGTTACAGCAGGTCTGACTTCATCCTGGTCAATAAGTATTTTAATCAGCAAAATAGGAAAACCTTGAAAAGACAATACTTTAAGTTCCGCAAACCTTCAAGACTTCAACTCTTCTAATTTACGCATTGAATAATAAAAACTAAAATGAAAGTGTCATCTCAACACTGGGAGACTGGTTGGTAGTGACACTCGGCAATTTAATTAAGCTCAGTTACTCTAAAATGAAATTTAAAATCTCCATCTCACTAAGATATTATGAATACTAAATAGGATATATATGTAATATCCTTGATAATGCCAATTATAATAAGCATATAGAGATTATTATTAATCTGTAGACCACAGAGACCAGTCAAAAGCACTTTTAGAACAGGAAAAGAGCTAGTGTTTCGTATTTTTATAAGGCAGAGGTGAATAAGGTGGCTTTGTGGTTGTGTTAATGATAGAGGCAGGAAACAGAAATTCTAGGCAGACAGGAGTATGTCCCTGGTGAAACCCCACCATCAAGTCGAAAGCCTGAAACCTGTGGCCCAAAGTGAGAACTTCTACCCTATTTGCCCATTCTCTCCTGATTCGTTCTTTCTGAATAACGTCTTTTTACCAATAGAATGTTGCCTTTTCCAAAACTATCTACAGCCTTCCCTGCTCCCCATCCTGTGCCATATAAAGACCCAGACTCATTTGGCAGAGAGACAAAAGCAGCTTGACTGGAGAGAGGTGACTTGACTTCAGGGGGATGGCTGGGCTTCAGAGGAGAGATGGCTTAACTTTGGGGAAGAGCCAGCCAGAGAGGGCCAGAATTCAGGGAAGATTATCTGCCTGCCCCATCCCCTCTCCAGTTCCCCTCCCTGCTGAGAGCCATTTCCTTCTCTGAATAAACTTCTCTACCTCCATCATCCTTCAAGTGTCCGTGCAACCTCATTCTTCTTGGACGCTGGACAAGAGCTCGGGACCCACCAATTATAGGTACCCAAAAAAGGCTTCACATTAGCCCTTTGCCCTCGCTGGTGGAGAGGAGCAGCCCCACGTGACAAGGGAAGAGGCCCACTGAGCTGATAACATACCACTGTCCACAGATGGTGGACCTAAGAGAGCATTGTAATATACCCTCTGGGGCTTTGGGGGTTGCAGGCACCCCCACCTAGGCACCATCGCCTCAGGGCCCACATGAAGCCTACTCTTGCTGGTGCCCAAAGTGCATTCTTTGCACAAGAGGTTGAGCATGACAGGCCATGTAAATGAGGCATCCGTGTCGCAAGTCTGATGAAGGGGTTAAGTAAAACTCCTGCATCATTAGTTTGCTAGAGATGCCATAACAAACTGCCAAGATTGGTTGGCTTAAGCATCACAAATTTATTTACTCACATTCCTGGAGGCTAGAAGTCTAAGGTCAGCAGTATTGGTTTCTGCTAAGGCCTTTCTCCTTGGCTTGTGGATGTTTGTCTTCCCCCTGTGTCTTCATATGATCCTTCCTCTATGTCTGTCTGTGTGTCCTCATCTCCACTTCTTAAAGGACATCAGTCATATTGGATTAGGGCTCACCCTCATAACCTCACATAAACCTTATTACTGCTTTAAACATATGTCTCCAACTACATTCACATTATGATGCACTGGAGATTGGGACTTCAACGTAAAAATTTTTAGGAAACACAATTTAGCCTGTAATACTGAGCATCCAAGAAAAGGTGAGCGATTTCAGGGAGACTAATCAGGAAGCCCTTGAATATCCGAAATTGAGAAATTTCACATTTTTCCTCAGGTATTTTTCTTTTTAAAGGTTTACATGAGGCTACACTCTAGCATGCAGAAATACCAATCCCTTGGCTAGTTTCCATGGTCCCCAGGAACATAAAGATCAGAAGAAATTTTGCTGCAGAATGTATGGGTTAGTCCTAGTTCTTTATCAAGCCTTGTGCTCGCCCCTCCTACTCTCCAGCTCACACTGGTATTAAAGGCTCCCCTGCCCCATATTCACATAATGGTGCCAGATTTCAAGCTTTCTAGAGAAAACTTTTTTTATTCTTTATTTTTTATACTGCATTTTCTTTTTCCTAAATATTATATCTCCAATTTTCTCTAACTTACATTAAAGGAGTTTCTACATGTTGAAACTATAATAAAATCTAAATGAAAAAATAGCGGTAATAGTTAGCCCAACATGATAGATAGAAAGACAAATCTCTAATGGTAATGCCAAAACCTCCACTTATTCTTGGATTTGCAGTAGAATTAAAATTTTTTTTTTGTCTACGTATACATGATTGTAGCTTTATCATGGTAGAAATTTAGAAAATACAGCATAAATTTAGAAATCACAGTAAAATAAAGTTAAATAAAAAAATAAAAATCACTCTTATTACCTCTATTCAGAAAGAATATGTTAAAATTTTGCACTGCTCCAAACTTCAAACATGTCCACGAAAAGGGTGCAAAATTTGCATTATAGCATTTAATATCATACTTTTTATACTCAATCTCATACTATCATTGTATAATTATGACACCATAATTTTCCAAAAATGGGAGTTTAATGAATAATTAACATTTCATAATATAAATATAGTACAACTTATCTAACAATTTCTGTAAAGTTTGGAATTGGAAGTTTTTATGTATTTTTTATAATTTTTCTTCTATTGTGGTTTCCATATTTATTTCATTTGCTCATTTTTCTGCAATGTTTGGTGATATGACAAATTTTCAAGCTGAGAAATGCATGTTATTATGCTTAATGAAATATCACCCTATTTTATGTTTAAATGTTTAACTGGTTTAACTCAGGATAGACGGTGTGAGACAGGTACAAGATAATTTAGGTACACTCTTTCCTAATGAATTAATTAAAGCTATCAGTCACCAAGTGATACCCTTACTTCATTCAACTTTGGATTATCTTCCTCTGACTATTTTCTAATGACCATTGGACCAACTCCCTGCATAAATTCCCCTCCTGTCTCCCTGCCTCATCACTCTCCCTCTCCACAAGCCCTACACACACACACCTTTAATCTGGGTAGGCTGATTGTCGCTTGCACTGTCTGGCACCACAGCTCCGGCTGGCTGACTAGAAATGATGATGACAAAGAGGCAAGCTCCCTGCCAAAGTCAAAGACAAATGTCACTCTTGTAATAAAACTCAATTACAGTCAAATTAATCATAATAAATCTATGGCTGTTAGAGAAAATGGAGCCATTTGGAGGAAATCTGTCTAAAACACTGAGTAAGCAGTGGACCCACAGAAGCCCCAGCAGCCTAGGTGGGCAGGGGACATAGATCACAGGTGGACTTCTAGGCCAGGAAATGGGTCCTCACCAGAGTTCATGAGAAGCTACATTCTCTCTCTAAATGGTATCTTATTATACATGACTTTTTTATAAGAGCAGTGAATTATCAGAATTAAGGAATCTTCACAGCACATTAGATGCATTTGCCGGAGTAGACAGATGCTCCTTAGCTGTCAAAACACAATGGAAGACCTGGGGATACATCTGTATGGCTCAGAGAATGAAGTGATTTCCATGCCAACTGGCCGTGGCTTCCCTACAGCTCCACACTTAGGAGACTCCGTCCCACTGCTTTGTCCTGGCTGCATGCCAGGCAGTACAAGGTGCTCATTTTGACATTGTTTTTACTAAAAAACTTCATCTTTCTTAGCAATTTGTGATTTTCTTTTTAGACTTCATAGGAGACTCCAGTTTTCTCCATGCTGCCTTCTTCTCCAAACTTCAGCTGGCTGTGTGTGGTGTGTGTGGTGTGTGTGTGTGGGGGTTTGTGTGTATGTGTCTGTATGTGGGTGTGTGTGTGTGTGTGTGTGGTGTGTGTATATGTGTGATGTGTTTGTGGTGTGTGTGTATGTGTATGTGTGTCTGTGTGGTGTGTGTGTGTGAGTGGTGTGTGTGTGTGTGTGCGTGCATGTATGTGGAGGGTCTTCAAGCTTGCACAGGCAGAGCCTCTGCGCATTACTGTATTGGCAAATAATTCTCCTCAACCAATGCACTCAGAAAAAACAGGGACTATCCAATCCCCCAATACGTATGCCCAGAAATATGTTTTACATTCAATTTAACAAACTACAGAATGTACTTAGCATCTCAGGGTTTCCTTTTTTTCATATACAAAGTAAAAACAATTCCTACCTCATGAAACACTGTCAGAGATTAAGAAAAATGATCTATTTAATATATTTGTACCTAATAGAGGGTTTGGGCCAGAGACTTAGAATTGAAAATCAGTGTCCTTCTCTCCCTTATGCCTGAAAGGTATTAATGGAAAGAGAAAGAGACATAAGGTATAGAAAGTAGAAGCAAACAGTTCAGGAAAGATATCATCTCTTGATATCAGACATTACGTATTATGATACAGTTTTTAACAAATACAGTACAACAATGAAATGTAAGAAAAACAAAGAACATACTGTAGAATGCTATGATTTATCACAATATGATCACGTAAGATGTGATGCTTTGAGATGGGACATGGGATAATTTTGACACCTGAGATAAGAATAAGAACATTCAGTGTGAGATCAGATTTCAGATAAAGTTTCTTGTATGTGGAAGGCTGGGATTAAGAAGGCAGGAGAAAGTGCTTACACCATTACTTCTAGCCAAAAGCAGAATTCAGCTTGGATATGCTATGAGTAAATGAGTTTAATGTAAGATAGAAAAACTGAAAAAAAGAATTGTACACAAGAGAATAATGTGAAAAGCCACTTCTTTCTGGATGAGTGAAATATTGGTGCTTGTTTTTCAGTATTTACATCTAAGGTTTTACCTTCTTCGGCATGAAAAAAAAGTACATCTAATTAAATCCAAGTGATAGGACATAACATAATCAATATCCTGAACAGCAAAAGAAGGTTATTTTAATTTTGAGGGCAAACGAATTACCAGGTACAATGGCAACTAAAATGCATTTTTAAAAGATGTTGAAGGACATTGCCTTGGAGAAGGTTTTCAGTGTATGTTTGCACATGGCAGTCATCCCTGTGGATGTGTATGTGTGTGTGTTTGTGTGTGTAGCGTATGTGTGGCCTGCTTAAAAGCAATTATCATTGAGACTAACTATATTCGTGCTCAAAAATAATATATAAAGTACACTCTAGGTTTTCTTACTAGCCTTTTTGTCTCACATGAGTAGTCGGCTGCAAGAAAAGGTCAGGTAATCAGCATCCATTAATTATCGTGTGCTTGTCTGTTTTATATGGTACATCTACCTGCCTCTCCTTCCCTTTCCCACCTCCCTCTCCAAATATTATATGGTTAGATTTTATTAGATCACTCCATATTTTTACTATCTCTTTCTTCAGTTGTGATAAGATGAGTTTTAAAGTGTGAAACTTATTAAACAGATGTAGAAGTGAAGAATCCTTCCTAGCACAAAACACCACTTCTAATGGCATCTACTGAAGTCTGATCCCATACTATTTCTAACTAAAATGATTTTAACATCTGCCTAGAATAGATTTAGGATAAGTTACATGATTTTAAAAAAACATTCCACATGGGGATATTAAGACCCTACAAGAAATTGTTTATTTGTAGAAATAGCTTTATGTCAAAGTATAAAATAAAAAGGGCAATAGTAAAAATTTTAATCCAATAGTCTATAGGTGAAGTAATACAGAAATAACATACCATAAACAATGAAAAAATAGATACAATTATTAAATTAAAATGAATATACAATTATAATATATTCCTTTCATCTTCAGTGGAAGACTAGATACGTGCATGGCTCAGCAGCCAGACCTCTTCTTTTATTTCCATTTTTATAATCAAATAACATATCAATCAATTCTCCAGAATACATTTCTAAACTCGCAAACTATGTCTAGTCTAGACTGACTGAAACAGCTCTGCCAGTTAACGAATAACAAATTAATCAATTAGAAATTTTATGTGATAGGTAATTAACAAGCATTTGAAGAAGGTACTAGAATATTTAATATCATCTTCAAATCAGTGACATCTGGACTCACTTTCTAAATCTAGTTTAATTAGAACAGGTGTATAGAATAGTAATAGAACCCAAACAATGGATACCACCTGTTTTGTTTATCAGTAAACATAAGAGAAACTGTAGGCAGTGGTCTTGAAAGTATGGCCCCTGGATAAGAAGCATTCATATCACCTGGGTTTTGTTTTTGTTTTTTGTTTTGGAAATATGTATTATAAGTATGCACCTAAACTACTGGCGGAAACTCTTGGGGCTGGAGTCTAATATTCTGTGTTTTATATAACAACCCTTCTAGGAGTTTTGGATGAAGACTGAAATTTGAGAATGACAGTTTGTGAAGAATGGGATGAAAGGGTCAGAAGAAAACAAGCATTTCTAGAGCAGTAGAGTAGAATAATGTTAAGAATGTGAGATTGGAGTAAAACGTGAATTTGAATCTTGCTTCTATTACTTGAAAACTTCTGAAATTCATGCAAGTTACTTACATTTTGTTAATTTCAGTTTCCTTGCCTGTTAAAAATATCATAATAAAGCATTAAACTGGTTATTTTATTAATGATTCTTCTAATACACAAAATTAGAGCTCATAAATGCTTGTTAAATTCAACTTTTAAAAATCAATGTATTAACATTTTCCAATTTGTACAAATTAATTCTGAGCTAGCGGCATAAAACTCTAGTATTTATACTGCTGCACCTGTAATTCGAACAGAGCATAACCGTGTCAAACTCATTGGAAAATGCTGCTCTACACATCTGCACTGAAACAAAAATTTTCAAACTTGCCTCCCATGAAATTTGAGTGCTCAACAAAGTGGACCACATAGTCTGTTGTTAAAATTACAGTGCCCCGGCTGGGCTAAATGGCTCACGCCTGTAATCCCAGAACTTTGGGAGGCCAAGGCAGGTGGATCACGAGGTCAGGAGTTCGAGACCAGCCTGGCCAAAATGGTGAAATCTCTTCTCTACTAAAAATACATAAATGAGCCAAGCGTGGTGGCGGGCACCTGTAGTCCCAGCTACTTGGGAGACTGAGGCAGGAGAATTGCTTGAAGCTGGGAGGTGGAGGTTGCAGTGAGTCAGGATTACACCACTGCACTCCAGCCTGGGTGACAGAGTGAGACTCTGTCTCAAAAATAAATAAATAAATAAATAAATAAACAATTTTAAAAAAATAATAAAAAGAGAATAAAACAGTGCCCCTTCCATAATTTTTTAATGATTGCTGAAAAGTCAAATATAACTAAACAAATGACCTAGTCATATTATAGATCTGAGTCCTTAAAATATTAGATGCATTATATGAAGCACTACATGAGTAAAAATAGGAATGTATTGTATAATATATGTATTGCCATTTCATAATATGATGAACTATGTTAATCCTTTAGAATATTTCACAAAGTACTTCCTGAATTGCCATCTCCCAAGACTAACTGGGAAGTTATATTCTTACAGAATGCTTATTTCTAATTGGATACAAGATTTTTCTTGTAATCTATTGAGTAACAACTATGTCAATACCATAGATATTAAATCCTACTTCTCAAACTATTAACTACAAGTCTGTCATCTAAGTAGCTACAGAAAAATGCTGAGGACCTGGAATCACACTCACTTTAGAAAACAAATTCATTTTATATTCTAAGAGATATTAGTAATGCTTCATGCTTCACAGCCACACAGCATTTCCTGCAACACTCAGCCATGCTAAGCAGTGGCTTTGGAGGCAGAAACATATTTTAGAACATCAATACATATTTTGAATGTCAGACTCTCAAAACAAGAAAGGTAGACTTAACAGCACTGCATATGTATTTCAAATGTATATTACAAAAAAATGACAGTGTAAAAATCTTGTAGCAAATCTAAGAAGAAAGTTCTAAAAGAACTTGGGAAACTCCAATACTTCAAAAATAAAATCAATATAGCTCAGTAAAACAATTTTCAAAAGAAAAAAAATACATTCATTTTAAACTGCACAGAAAAAAATTTCACAGGTATCAATTTTGAGAACTTTTAGAATCTGTGGAATTATTTTTCATTGCATATTAATGCCATATGTTTTTCTGCTAATTCAAAAAGCATTTTTATATTCCTATAAAGCCATGTAAAATACTGTTATTTTGGGGATCCAGAATAAGAAGCAAATATATTTTAAATTTAACATCACATTGATTTTTACTGGATCTTGCTATCTACTTTGTAACTGTAGTACCATGCTGTTTTTAAACAAAAGCAATTAGAAAAAAGAGGAGGAGGAAAGGAAGGAATGAATGAGGGAAGGAAGGCAAGATGGAAGGAAGAAAGGAAGACATACAATGCTAAGAATTTGCTTCTGCACAGCAAAAGAAACTACCATCAGAGTGAACAGGCGACCTATAGAATGGGAGAAAATTTTTGCAATCTACCCACCTGACAAAGGGCTCATATCCAGAATCTACAAAGAACTTAAACAAATATACAAGAAAAAAACCACCCCATCAAAAAGTGGGCAAAGGATATGAACAGATACTTCTCAAAAGAAGACATTTATGCATCCAACAGACACATGAAAAAACGCTCATCATCACTTGTCATCAGAGAAATGGACATCAAAACCACAGTGAGATATCATCTCACACCAGTTAGAATGGTGATCATTAAAAAGTCAGGAAACAACAGATGCTGGAGAGGATATGGAGAAATAGGAACGGTTTTTTTTTTTTTTTTTCTTCTTTTTTTCTTTTTTTGAGACGGAGTCTGGCTCTGTCGCCCAGGCTAGAGTGCAGTGGCTCGATCTCAGCTCACTGCAAGCTCCGCCTCCCGGGTTTACGCCATTCTCCTGCCTCAGCCTCCCGAGTAGCTGGGACTACAGGCGCCCGCCACTTCGCCCGGCTAGTTTTTTGTATTTTTTAGTAGAGACGGGGTTTCACCATATTAGCCAGTATGGTCTCGATCTCCTGACCTCGTGATCCGCCTGTCTCGGCCTCCCAAAGTGCTGGGATTACAGGCTTGAGCCACCGCGCCCGGCGGAACGCTTTTACACTGTTGGTGGGAGTGTAAATTAGTTCAACCATTGTGGAAGACAGTGTGGCAATTCCTCAAGAATCTAGAACTAGAAATACCATTTGACCCAGTTATCCCATTACTGGGTATAAACCCAGAGGATTATAAATCATGCTATTAAAAAGACACATGCACATGTATGTTTATTGTGGCATTATTGACAATAGCAAAGACTTGGAACCAACCCAAACGTCCATCAGTGATAGACTGAATTAAGCAAATGTAGCACATATACACCATGGAATACTATGCAGCCATAAAGAAGGATGAGTTCATGTCCTTTGTAGGGACATGGATGAAGCTGGAAACCATCATTCTCAGCAAACTATCACAAGCACAGAAAACCAAACACCACATATTCTCACTCATAGGTGGGAAGTGAACAATGAGAACACGTGGACACACACTAGGGCCTGTCGGGGGGTGGAGGGGCTGGGGAAGGGATAGCATTGGGAGAAATGCCTAGTGTAAATGATGAGTTGATGGCTGCAGCAAACCAACATGGCACATGTATACCTATGTAACAAACCTGCATGTTGTGTACATGTACCCTAGAATTAAAGTATAAATAAATAAATAAATAAATAAATAAATAAAATTTTAAAGGAAGAAAAACTCAGTTTGGATGAATACTCATTGCAATCTAAGGATAAATAACTACTTAATAAGACACAAAACGTCTTTAAAAGCCATCAGCCAGTATTACAATTAAAGTATGTTCATCATTTATTATGCAGATGACAGACTAAAATAGGTGTTTCTGTATAAAATCAGTGAGAATTTAAAGTAGAATATTTGTTCTAGGTAACAGCTACACAATATATATTTATAATCATTCAAATATTTACATTTTGGCCTCATCTAAGGCTATATGTTCAAAAAAGTATTGTGCTGTTAACAAATATTATTATTTCCAAAATACAGATTTGGTTAAAATATTTGTCCTTTCTCATAATTGAATACAACGCAGTCATTAGAAACCAAATCTCAGTTTAGAGTACAGCAAAGCTTCTCAATCTTTTCCTGCTCAAGATGTATACCCTGAATGACATTCAGATCAAAGTCATACACAACTCCTGGAATGAGACCTTAGGTCTTTGTCTCTTCTCAAGAAAGTAAAAAGAATATAAATGCGTAAGGTGACTTTGTATGACCAACACTAAATCTTCTAGATTTTTTTAAGATGCTAAGTCATTCTGAATTTTTGTGCTTTAAGTATTGTGGGTACAAAATTATGTGGAATTCCTCACTCTTAGCCAACAGCATCCCAGCGGGCTTGACACCAGGACAAAAATGAACACTGAGCACATTATATTAAAATATGTAGCGATGCCAGTCATTGTTTCATGAAAAAGTCAATTACAAAGCAGTATATCCAGTATAATTCCTATTTTTAAAGGAATTATATGTTAATGCATTAAACATCATAAAATTGAGGGACATTAAAATGTGATAATAGGCAGAATGGTTCTCCTGAAGAGGTCCACACCCTAATCCCTGAAACCTGTGTGAATATTGCCTTACAGGGCAAGAGGGTCGCTGCATATATAATTAATTGACCCTGAAGTAGAGAGTTTGTCCAGGTTGTTCCAATCTAGTCACTTAAAAGTCTAGGCTTTTACTGAAATTGGAGGCAGAAGAGATTGAAGCGTGAGGAGGGTTTGAAGCGCTGGTTGCTGGTTTGGAGACAGAGGGGCTAAAATGACAAGGAATACAGGGGACCTCAACGGGGTGAGAGAGGTTCTGACTGACAGCCAGCAAGGAGACAGGGACCTTAACCCTGCAGCTATCAGGAGGTGAATCTGCCAAGAAGCTGAGCGAGCCTGGGAGCAGCCTTTCCTCCAGATCCTCTAGATAAGAGCCCAGACTTGGTAGACTCTAAGCAGACAAACTAGCCAAGTACACCCAGATTTCTGACCTAAAGGACTATGAGACAATAATTTTGTTTTACTTTAAGCTGCTAAATTTGTGGTAATTTGTTGTGATATAAATGGAAAACTAATATTATATACAAGGGTTGTGGGATAACATTAATTTTACTTTCTTCTTTACTCTTTTGACCTTTTCTAAATTTACGATGAGGAATAAAGAATAATTAAATGTTAATGCAGTTATATTACATTGGCTTTTCATTGAAATAAGGTTTAGTACAATCATGAAAATTCTATTACCAGATTGATGATGAGGTTTAACACATATTTTCCAACGATTTTATATTTTCCAATTTGCTCTTTTTTTCTTGGAAAATATAATCTATTGGCACAATATAACTTGTTAATGTTTGAATCCAAAGTTTTGTGATCTTCTCAATTGATTAGCACCATTACTTTGATACAGAAAATGACACTTCAGCAACTGTAAAGTAGAAAGGTAAGATTTTCCTCTGGATAGATTGTAGTCCTGAAAGACAGACAGAAGTAAGCAGGCCCCTTGGACCTGCCCAGAAGAGTTGCTAAGTTTAATAAAGCTACATACCAAATCAGTGCTAACCAAAACCTGGTCCATAGATTGGCACTCTTTGAATGACTCTTTACTCAATTATCAAGGATAGAATCACGTTATTTTCCAATTTAATACAAAATTATTACAAACGAAAGCCAAGGAATTAACAAAGCTTATTATTGATGCTTTTGAATATGTTACTTTGATTCTTCAAATCTTTTTCTGCATACATTCAAAGTTGGCTTCCTTTTCTAATGTCATAAATTTGTAAATCGCATATGGTAAAGTGTTAGTAAGAAAAAAAAAGATTATGAGATCTCTTCATAGAAAGAAGGGAGACATTATTATATAATGATGTACAGTACATTTTTTCTTTTTAAATTAAAATCAAGAGGGCAATCAGGGTAGGAACATTTAAACTATAATTGACAAATTATTCAAGGCTCAGTATGGAGAAGCTTGAGAATTAAAAAAAAAAAAAAAAAAAAAACACCAGGGAGGCCCAGTCCTGACGGGGAGGGGTGATACATTTTTTTTAAGAAAAATATCATGGTGCTTCTAGTCGTGTGTGTGTGTGTGTGTGTGTGTGTGTGTGTGTGTGTGTGTGAGTCGAGGGGCGGGGGAAGTAGCCATTTGAAATACACAGAGCTTTCTGTTATGCTTAACAAGGACTACCCTTAAGACAAAGGGTTTTTACCAGAG
Organism: Theropithecus gelada; assembly: GCF_003255815.1. Classification (NCBI taxonomy): domain Eukaryota; kingdom Metazoa; phylum Chordata; class Mammalia; order Primates; family Cercopithecidae; genus Theropithecus; species Theropithecus gelada. The sequence goes on from NC_037677.1 coordinate 51,736,941, forward strand.
CCTAACTGACCTGGAAGAAGGGCAATACCCAACTCCAGCTCCCTCTAGCCTTCTTTTTCCACCTAAAAGGGAAGAGGAGTTGAGAACAAATTGTAAAAGTGACAGTCCAGAGACACAGTCTCACTTTAAGAATGGTATCTAACCACAGGGTTATAAACCTAACTTTTCCCTCCCCAAACAATTTACCACCACAACAATAGGGATCTCATATAGCAGGAGAGGCAAAACCAAGGAAATATTTGAAACAATAATAATTAAGAATTTTCCAGAAGTATTAATAGAAACCAAATCAAAGATCCAGAAAGCCCAGAGAACATCAAGAACGATAAAAATAAAGACAGACACAGAAGTCTACACGGGAGCATATCAAGTTCAAACCACAGGAGGTTAAAGGCAAAGAGAAAATCTTGACCAAAGCAAGATACACCTTACATATAAAGAAGCAAAGATAAGTACTATGTTAAACTTCTCTTGTACATTCAACAGAAGCAGTGCAAGAAAGAATTTAAAGTGCTGAAACAAAAAACCCACCAAGCTAGTATCTTTATCCAGTGAAACTGTTATTCAGAATGGAAGTCTTCAAAAGTTAAGACTTTCTTAGACAAACAAAAATTGAAGGAATTTTTTGCTATTAATAGTAGACCCGCCTTGCAAGAAACTTAACATGGTATAAGTCAGAAACTTAGAACTATAAAAAGAAAGGAAGAGCATTAGAGAAGGAATACATAAAGATAAAATCTTTCCTTTTTCTTATTCTTATTGAGCTGTCAGGTTAAAGTTTGTCAAGATAATAATGGTGAAGTATTTGGTCATTGTAATCATGGAAAAGTGAAATGAATGAACATAATGGTATAAGGGCTAGAAGGGAGGAATGGGGACTTCTCTGTTATAAGGTACTTGAACTACACAAAAAAAGGTTATTGTGTTATATTAAATAGGACTTGGATTGTTTATAAATGTATGTTGCAAACTCCAAGGCAACTACTACAAAAAATAGGAAAAAAGAAGTATAATTAATATGCTAAGAAAGGAGGAAGAAAATGAACTCTATTATGAGCTCAGTTAAACCAGAGAAGGCAGACAAAGAAAGAAAAAAGAAAAAAGGAGAACAAGAGCAATGGATAGAAGACAGTAGCAAATATGGTAGATATTAATCCAACTATATCATCATTTAAGTATCAATGGTTTAATACATCAATTAAAATACTAAAATTGTCAGAGTGGGGAAAAAAGGCTTAATTATATATTGTCTATAGAAGTCCACTTAATAAGGACACAGATAGAGTAAAAGTAAAGGAATGGAAAAAAATGTACCACGTTAATTCTAATCAAAAGAAAGCTGGAGCAGCTATATTAATTTCCAATCAAGGCAACTTCAGAGCAAAGAGAATTATTGGTGATAAAGAGGAGCATTACATAATGAAGAAGGGGTAAAATCCGTGAGATATATAATCCTTAGAGTGTGTGCACCCAACAACAGTGTCAAAATATATAAGGCAAAAACTGATATAATTGCTATAAAAATATATATCAATCCACTATTACAGTTGAAGATTTCAATAATCCTCTAACAGTTATTGATAGGTATGGCAGATAGTGTTACAGGACCACCAGATTTGATTTCTCATTGCACAGTAACTGACCAACACACTGAAACAGTGGGAGTTGCAGCAGAGAAAGCATTTAATAATTGTAGGGCAGCCAAACAAGGAGACAGAAGGGAACCTCGAATCTGCCTCCCTAAGAGGTCTGGGGATGGGTTCTAAGTGGCCTGGAGGGGTGATGGGCCAAAGTGTGGGATTGCTGATTGGTCAAAAAGTAAGGAATGAAGTAACGGGACAGGGAGATGAAGAAACAACATTTTGGTGCTGAGTCACTTCCTTGGTGGAGGTTTTCAAACGGCTTGGTGTCAGCTGTTCTGCTGAAATTCAGGATATGAAGAATACCTTTAGCAACTTTTGGGTAAAAACGTTCGGTGTCAGAGATTCTATCTTTAGGAACAATGAAGGAGCAGGTGGTTAGTGTGCTATGTGACTCTGGGTTATTTAGCAGCTGCAGGGAAGTAGGTCAAAGTGTACCAGCACACCCTGTCCGATGCCTGACTCTAATTCTGCCTAAAGTCAGGCTTGTAATTCTAGTTAACCTTGTGGTGGTGTTTTCTGTAGGAAATCAGTAAGAACACAGTTGAAATGAACAGCAAGCAACATCAATCAACTAGATCTAATTGTCGTCTATAGAATGCTTCATCCAACCACATCAGACTATATATTCTTCTCAAGACAATACAGAATATTCACCAAGATAAATCACTTTCTGGATCATAAAAACACACCTTAACACATTTAAAAGAACAGAAATCATGCGAAGTATTCTCTCAGATCACAACAAAATTAAATTGAAAATCAATAAAGACAACTAGAAAACTCAAAACACTTGAAGATTATATACCACACCTCTAAATAACACAAGTCAAAGAAGTCTCAAAAGAAATTTTAAAATATTTTGAACTAAATAAAAATTCACCTTATCAAAAGTTATGAGATTCAGCAAAGGCAGTGCCTAAACCTAGCAGTAAATTTATAGCATTTGATACATAGAGTAGAATAAAAGGAAATCCAAAACCAGTAGTCTAAGATCATGCCTTAGGAAACTAAGGAAAGAAGGGCTTATTAATTTTAAAGTAAGCTGAAGAAAAGGCACACACAAAATTAGAGCAAAAGTTGATGAAAGTGACAATGGGAAATCAACAGAGAAAATCTGATTCTTTGAAAAAATTGATAAAAGTGATAAATTATTAGCCAATTTAACTAAGAAAAAGAGAGACAATGAAATGAAAGAGAGGTCATCATTATGATCCCATGAATATTAGAAAGATAATAAATGAGTACTGTGGAAACTTCTATGTCAAAACTCATAGAAGGAGAAACAGGTAGTATGTATAGGCCTATATCTATTAAAGGAATCTAATCAATAATTAATATTATCTGAAGCAGAAAGCAAAAAGCTCAGATGGATTGACTGGTGAACTTTACATTTAAGGAACATTTAAGGAAGAAATTTAAGAAACAACATTTAAGAAACAACATTTATGAAACAACATTTAAGGAAGAAATACCAATTAAAGAAATACTAGTTTAAGAAATATAAATTATCTATAATATTTTTCAAAAAGTAGAAGTAAAAGGAATACTTTCCACTCATTCTGTGAGACTAGCATTACCCTAATATCAAAACCCAATAAAGGCATTATGAAAAAGGGAAGCTACATACTCATATTTCTTATGAATATATAAAAATTATCAAAAATATTAGCAAATTGAACCCACTGATGTAGTAAAAGAATTCTGTACTGCAAACAAGTGGTATTTATTGCTGGTATGTGAGACTAGTTCAACATTTGAAAACCTGTTAATGTAATCTATCACATCAATGGGTTAAAGGAAAAAATCTTATGATCATATCGGTAGGTTCAGTAAAAAGCATTTAACAATATTCAACATCATGAATGGATATGATAACAATATTTATCATACCATTTCATGATAAAAACTCAAAAACTTTTACTAGAGGGACATTTTCTCAAATTGGTAAAGAATATCTACAAAAAATCCTATAGCTAACAACATACTTAATGATGAGAAATTACATGTTTTCTCACTACGATCAGAAACAAAGTAAGAATGTATGCTTTCACCACTCCTACTCTACAATGTACTAATCCTAATTAATCCACTGATACAAGAAAAAAAGAAAGAAAAGAAAGGTGAACATATTGAGGAGAAAAGCAATAAACATATGGTTGTAGATGACATGATTCAGTAAAGAACCATTTGTGAACTGGTCAACTATAGCAAGGTTACAGGACACAAAGTTAATATACAAAAGATAATTGCTTTCTTATACACTAGCAATAAACAATAGGGATTTGAAATTAAAACACAAGGCCATTTGCATTAGCTCATGGAAAAAAGAAAATTAAAAAGAAAAAGAAATTTGCTTAAGTTCAGTTGTTTCAGCACCATTTTTTGAAAAGACTATAATTTCTCCATTGAATTGTGTTTGCTCTTTTGTCAGACATCAGTTGACTATATATTTGTGGTCTGTTTCTTGGTTCTCTATTTGTTTTATTGATCTATTTGTTTCTTATTTCTCCAATACCACACTGTCTTGATTATTGTAGCTTCATAGCGTGTCTTCAAGTCAAATAGTGTCAGTGTGAGCCAAAAATTGCACTCTTTGGTAATTACGAACATGAGTTTGAAATTGTCCACACAAAACCTGTACACAAATGTCTATAACAGCTGTATTTATAACTGCCAAAATGTGACAGCAATCAAAATGGCCTTCAATATGTGAATGGATAAACAAACGTGGCACATTTATGCAATGAAATATTATTCAGAGAAATAAGCTGTCAACTCATGAAAAAAATACAGAGAAACTTTAAACACATATTGCAAAGTGAAAGAGGCCAGTGTGAAAAGGCTACATATTATATGATTCCAACTGTATGACATTCTGGAAAAAACCAAAACTATGTAGATAGTAAAAATGTCAGTTTGCCAAGAGTTCAGGGGGAAGGAGAGAGGGATGAATAGGTGGAACAAAAGGGATTTTAGGGGCAGTAAAATTAGTCTGTATGATTGGACACATGCCATTATGCATTTGTCAACACTCATAGAATGTACGCCACAAATAATAAACTTTAACATAAACGATGGCCTTTCGGTAACAATAGTATTTTGATATTGGCCCATCAATTATAACAAATACAACACACTAATACAAGTAGTTAATGTTAGGGAAAAGGTAGGCAGTTAACGGTCATATGAAAACTCTTTGTGTTTTCCATTCAGTTTTTCCATACATCTAAAATTGCTTTAAAAAGGCTATTATTTTTTAAATATATTCCTTCATTTCAAATATACCATTTGTGTGAAATCCAATGCCATGTGTATAGAGAAACAACTTTTTTGCCTTTATGTTGTGTCTATTTTATCCAAGTATTCTATTTAAATTAATCCTATGTAAAAGCACACAGTTCACATGAATAATGAGTAAACATTTTATCTAAAAATAACTTCACCTGAGACTCTTTTTTTCTTCAGAAACAAATTTATTATAGCATCAACTTTTGCTTTCTCTTCAGCTTAGGCTTGCACATCACACATTGGCTTTCAAACGTGAAACTGCGGGTGGTCATAATTAAAAGGAAAGTACTAGGGCAGACCCTGCAGGAAATGTGGAGCCTGGGATTTCTGACTGCACTACAGTTAGAGTTGACCACATGTTTCCTCTCAGCTGTTTGCTGTTCCATAAAACAAAACTTAAGTGGTATTCAAAGATGACCAGTTTTGAGACTCTTGCCTTTGTGACTATACAAATGAAGAAAAACTTTCTAGGGCATGTACAGAAGCAACCTTACTCATGATACAATATGGTCTGAATAAAAAAGAGGGAGTAACTATTTTTGATTTGGGGTCAGTTACATAAATGTGACTGATTTTGCCTCCCAAGAATGGGACTCTAGCATCCACATTCCCAAAGACACCTCAAGCTAGCCTCCACAAAGTGGGCTAATTCCCATGAAGGCAAAATTGCACCAATGCTTCTCCTTTGTTTCACTTACTATAGCTAGTATAGAATTTACTGAATCAGGGAAGAACATAATGTACATACAAATAACAAAACAATAACACATCTTCCAAGTTCCAGATTCCAACATTAGACTCAAAGGGCTAGTTACATTTATCAATTTGTTAGACTGACTGCCCTCCTACTTCCTATTCATCAACTCAAATTTTCAAACTTTTATTTTGCCACATGTAAACTGGAATTGGTTAAGCATCATTGTTTCCTTAGGCAAGCACTGCAGAACCATGGCCAAACTCTTATGCCCTCCTGTCATTCCAAAGGCCTCCTCCAGGAACAAATGGCCAAGGTATGTTAGCTGAGAAGATGCAGGATTTCACTCATGTATATCCCAGAGTTGTGATATGAGAATGGCCTTGTCCATTTCTTATCAAGAGAATGGAGAGCCAGATAACTAATAGTTATTGAGCACTTATTGTGTTCAGGAACTGCACTTGGGTCTTCCTCAATGATCTCATTCAATTCTCAAAAAAAAACATATTAGGTGGACATAGATTTTATATTTCATAAATTTTCATATTTTCGTTTTTCCTGGCTTGGATAATTTTACAAATATCTATTTACGCTAGGAAGTGGTGGAGTCCGGGTCTTAATTTATACTTATCTTCAAAACTAAGAGTATATTGAAAATAATATAATAATTCAATAAATATAATCTATGTATAAGACTTTCCACTCATACTGTAAGTAGAGGATCATTCTTTAACAGTTAGTATGTTACATCTTCCCTGAAATTAACAGCATTATACTGTGATGTGATAAGAAATTTACGCTATTCCTTGACCTCCAGTAAGAATCTTAAGCGAGCATGGGATACAGAACATGATAGCAAGAACACAGGCATAGAATCATTACCACAAATCTCTCTGCAAACCCAGCAGGCCAGAGAAGAAACACTTAATGGGAAAATTTCAAAAAATGGATAGCCAACTGTGTACTAGACGTTTAATCCTCGGTTAATAACAAAATGCCTAAAAAGAATTGCATAGACTAAGCTCAAACGCCACTTTACCTTTTATTGTTTATTTATTTTTTAGAGACAAGGCTTCACTCTGTCACCCAGACTGGAGTGCAGTGGCATGATCATAGCTCACTGCAGCTTCCAACTCCTGGATTCGAGTAACCCTCCCATCTTTGCTCCTAGAATAGTTAGGACTATAGGTGTGCACTGCCATGCCTAGTTAACCTTTTTTCTTCCCAGTAGAGATGGTTGTCTTACTGTGTTGCCCAGGCTGGTCTTAAACTCCTGACTTCAAGTCTTCCTTCTGCCTCGACTTCCCAAAGTGCTAGGATTACATGTGTGAGCCACCACACCCTACCTACCATACTTTAAAAAATGCATTTCTTACAGTAGCAGACAGTGGGAAGGTCCACCGAGAAATTAAAGACAAAGATGAAATGAATACCTTGTATATCCGACAGACATGTCCAAATGTCCAATGCTGATAATGATACAGTAACATTAGGATTCTAACAGATTGCCATTACAGGTAAGATGGCAAAGTTTTTGGAGAACACTGAAAAAATACATTAAAAGCATGACAATAGTCATCCCATTTGAGTCAGTACTCCCAATTCGGAAAATAAAAATCTAACCAAAGAACAATGCCAACATGAAAAAGTTCTTTGCCTGAAAACAGTCATTTTGGAATTTTTCTGATAGCCACAAATTGGAAACCTATATTCAACATTACAAATATCAGTAGTAACTACTAAGTGTATGAACAAACTCAGAAAACTACTGATGACACAATGTTAACTAAATCATTTTACCAAAAAGATACCAGCACTAGCATGTTCATCACAGTACTATTCACAATAGCAAAGTCATACAATCAGCCTAGGTGCCCATCAATGATGCATTGAATAAAAACAATGTGGTACATATGTACCATGGAATACTACACAGCCATAAAAAAGAATAAAATCATATCTTCTGCAGCAGCATGGATGCAGCTGGAAGTTATTATCTTAAGTAAACTGACACAGAAACAGAAAAACACATACTGTGCATTCTTGTTTATAAGGGTGAGCTAAACTTTGGGTACACATGGACATAAAGATGGGAACAATAGACACTGGGGACTCCAAAAGGGGTGTGAGGCAGAAGTGGGGTAAGGGCTGAAAAACTTCCTGTTGGGTTCTATGTTTACTATATTGGTGTTGGGATCAATAGAAGCTCAAACCTCAGTGTCACACAATTATACTCTTGTGATAAACCTGCACATGAACCCCATAAATCTAAAATAAAAATTAAAAATAAAAATAAATGAGATATGGCAAGGCACAGCAGTTCGGCCCTGTAATTCCAGCACTTTGGGAGGCTGAGGTTGGAGGATCATGAGGTCAGGAGTTCAAGACTAGCCTGGCCAACATGGTGAAACCCCGTCTCTACTAAAAATATAAAAATTAGCCCAGTGTGGTGTAATCTCAGCTACTCTGGAGGCTGAGGCAGGAGAATCACTTGAACCTGGGAGGTGGGGGTTGTGATGAGCCAAGATTGTGCCATTGCACTCCAGCCAGGGTGACAGAGTGAGACTCCATCTCAAAAAATAATAAATAAGTAATTAAATAAGATACTGGTTTATCTATAAATTCAAATTTGTCTAACTATACAATATAATATATTCCATAAAAAAGGACTATAAGAGTACATTAAAACAATTCAGCTGTTTGAAATAGGGAAAGGAAATTGTAATTAATACTTTTTTTCAGAATTTACACATGTTAATATGTGTCGTAAGATAAAATCTAATCATTGATTTAAATGACAACTACCGGCAGGATGAACACTTGAGTGCAGATTTCTAGCTGTATTCATTTCCCACCCCCACACTTACAGCTATTGAAATAGGCAAAGGCACTTAACAATAGGACAAGCCCTCTATCTGTGCTGGGAATAAAGGAAGCATGCCATCCACAAAATTTCAACAAATTTATACTAGATGCTTAGTAATCAATTAGATCATGTAAACAGAATGGTACTCATCAGAGGACACCTGAACATCACTATTTTTTTAAAGTAATGTAAGTAAGAATGTAGAGAGCATTTTCATATTACATTGGACAGCTATGAGATATTTTAATTCTATATTTAAAAGGAACTGATGCTTAATATCATCATAATACCACTACTTTCCATTTCATTTCTTGTTTGGATTGATTCATTCTTTTGTTTAGTTTCGCTTTGTTTTGATTTGTTTTGTTTTGTTTTGTTTTGTTTTGAGACAATCTTTCTCTGAAGCCAAGGTTGGAGTTCAGTGGCACGATCTTGGCTCACTGCAACCTCTGCCTCGTGGGCTGAAGTGATTCTCATGCCTCAGCCTCCCAAGTAGCTGGGATTACAGGCATGTGACATCACCACTCCTGGCTATTTTTTGTATTTTTAGTAGAGACGGGGTTTCACCATGTTGGTCAGAGTGGTCTCAAACTTCTGAACTCAAGTGATACACTCGCCTCGGTCTCCCAAAGTGCTGAGATTACAGGTGTGAGCCACTGCGCTCGGCCGGATTAGTTCTTTACAGTCTCTAAGTATTCTTATTTACAAAATTATGTCTATTGCCTTTGTACCTAATGTACTTTATACTTGGTTTGACCGCTGAAACTCTCTGAGATGACAATTCCATCACCCATCCCCTCTTCAAATCTCCAGTTGCTACTTGGTCTCCTCTCTGCTAATGACGTAGCTGCATCCATGACTAAGAAAATAGCCTCACCTTTCCACCACAAGTTCCACCAACTTGCATGCATCTCTACCTATTTTTCTAATATTAAAATGAAAAAAAAAATGTGTACTCCTTTTGAAGCCCACACATTCATTCACTTTTGTCCTCTCATATGTATATATGTATAACTGGCCTTGTCTCCTTCTGTAGCCACTATTCTAGTTCTCAATTCTTCTCAGAAAAAAATCCCTGACAAATTTGAATATACTCACTGCCATACCTACCGATCTTCAGTTTTCTTCTTCTCATCTTTTTCTTTCTTTTTTTTTTTTTTTTCTTTTTTGAGATGGAGTCTCCCTTTGTTGCCCAGACTGGGGTGCAGTGGCACGACCTCGGCTCACTGCAACCTCCACCTCCTGTGTTCAAGCAATTCTCCTGCCTCAGCCTCCCAAGTAGCAGGGACTACAGTGCCCGCCGCCATGCCTGGCTAATTTTTGTATTTTTAGTAGAGACAGGGTTTCACCATGTTGGCCAGACTGGTCTTGAATCCCTGACCTCAGGTGATCCGCCTGCTTCGGCCGCCCAAAGTGCTGGGATTACAGGTATGAACCACCGTGCCCGGCCTCTTCTCATCATTTTCAACTGGACTTTCATACTCACCACTCCAATATAATGGCTCTTATCAAAGTCACCAGAGACAGTGTTTCGCAAAGCAAATGGTCACTTATCTGTTCTTATCTTTTTTCTAAGCATAATTTGATATAGACAATTACTCCATCCTTCCATCCCTCCACGGTGAAATTGTCTCCTCTTGGCTTCTGTGACATTACATTTGCTTGCTTCTCTTGCTACTCTATGGCAGGCTTTATCTTTTTTACCAGACTTCTCAATGTCATGTATCTAAGAGATATGAACTATTTGAAGAACCAAAGGATAGATAAGGAATGTTCAATCCACAGGCACAAGCTTGGTGTGCATATTGCCCTTCTCCCATTTGTGGCTTGTTTTCCTTCCTTTTGAGCCCTCCTCTACACAGAAAAGAGTCACGACTCAATTACACAAAACTGCCTTCCATTAAACTTACTTGGATTGCTTATCTGCAGGCATTGACATCTATATTCTCTGAGGAGAAATGTATAGATTTGTCTACATGAAAGAGAAATATTTGAAGCGTCCGCTGGCTATTATAGTACAAGGACAGTTTTCAAAATAAGATATTTAATTTTGAGTAAAAATTTTAAAAATACACACTGCTTGGTTGTTCAGGCCTGTCTTAAAAATGATGAATTTAAATAATTTCCAATCACAATGACTCAGACCACTGTAGTAACACAGCAGAGCTTTAGCAGATTCATTTGTCAGCCTAGAAAGATCACAAATCACATGTTATCATCAAGGTACATGCATTATAAAGTACATTGTAAGGTCGCAGTCATAGATTAAAGCGAGTAGCTTTTTTTTTTTTTTTTTTTTTTTTTTTTGAGAGGGAGTCTTGCTGCTCTGTCATCAGGCTGGAGTGCAACGGTGCGATCTCGGCTCACTGCAACCTCCAACTCCCTGGTTCAAGCAATTCCCCTGCCTCGGCCTCCCTAGTAGCTAGGACTGCAGGTACATGACACCAAGTCCAGCTACTTTTTGTGTTTTTAGTAGAGAAGGGGTTGCACCATGTTGGCTAGGATGGTCTCCATCTAATGACCTCGTGATCCACCCGCCTCGGCCTCCCAAAGTCCTGGGATTATAGGCATAAGCAACTGCGTCTGGCCAGCAAGTAGCTTTTAAGAACACATGAGAAGAGAGATAAAAAGCAAAAGAAGCACAGTTTAGTAGCAAATTACATGAAATTGGTGACAAAGTTGGGTTTTATGAGGAAACCTGCCCCTGCTTCTAATTCACCCAGAAGCCCAAACCTGTATGTATGTAATTTGTAGGCTTATAAATATAGAAATATTTGATAGATGCAGATAGTGTATGGATAAAAAGCTAATCTGCATTTTCTTTACAAGCTATAAATGTGCAAGGAGTTTGAAGGGCCATGGAAGAATTATCTCTTATTTCCTCTGAAATTCTGCATTTCTTCTAATACATCCTTGGCAATGGCAATCTACTGTAAATTTAAACTTATCTTCCTCTCACGCTAACCTCATGTATATTGTCAAATCCCTCCTATATCTAACCTATCTCTAGATCATCCTTATCCCTCCCCTACATGCAAACATACATACATGTATACATTTCCAGCTGGTTCTTTACGGTTGCTTAAAATTTGGGAAGATATCTTTTACTTCTTTAAATTAAGATTTTTAAACTCAATTCTGAAAATTGGTTTTGTTAAAACCCATATGGTAAGGAGGGAGAAGGGAAAATAATCATGCACAGAAACAAAGCCAAAAGGGTTGAAAGATGATGCAGCGCAGGTGTTAGAAAAACCACAGGGTTGGGGGAAGAATGACAATAAAAGTAAAAGCATTGCAAAGATTCCTCAAAAATGAGAGACAGGTAATTGGAAAAAGCAAAAGGGACCTGGAAACAATGGGATTTGAAGTCATTGAATATATTTATGTTCTGACTTTTGCAGTCTTTTCCCTTGGAGCATTGCCATCGACTTCTCAAAGCAAGTCACACTTTCGGATTTGCACTGCAAAACACTGGCCTCCACTCTCAGATTATCTTACATACACCTGTGAGGATGAGTTTTTACAGAGAGTGGTAGACAGCAGAAGTGAAATTAATTTCTTTTACTAGGTAAAAACATACCCCCAAGAAACCTATTTTTGTTGTTGTTCTGTGTGGCCTATAGTTGATTAAGCTACCAACGCTTACCTTACTACCAGGGACTGCTGAATGCATTTTCCTCAGGGCTGGAATATTTTCTCCATCCAAGACTCTTCCAGATCAAAAGGAGCCCAACCAGTTTGAAATGGCAAAACTTGCCCCTCTTATCTTGAGAAACAGGGAGTAGCCACTTTGCAGACACCAAAGTTATCCAAAATCTCTGAGGTTCTTACACGCATGCCTCATCAAAATCTTCTCCCTTCTTCTCATTATTATCTGCAACGAACTGCCAATCACAAGTCCCCCTAAAAGCAAAGCCTGGCCTATAGGTCCTCCATTTGCAATTCTGTTCTGGCCCCGCTTCTCATGATTTAAGCACAAAGTGGAACAACAGCAGTCACTTGCTATGTGAGGCTCCTGATGTAGCTTCTGGGTCTTTGTCTCTTACTGATTGTATGAGACTCTCTGGGGAGTTAGCAGAAGGCTCCTTTTGCAAGCAAGCATGTTCATTATTTTTAGGTCTAGGAAATGGGATGCCACATATATTTAGACATACATTTAAAAGTATAATTTGAATACCACTCATTAATTCATCAATTCATTCATAGGTTTATTTATTAAATATTTCATTTCCTTCTATGCCAGAAAAAATCATGATAAAATTAATGAACTGCATTGGCACTATCTTCTCATTTGAGCCTCTCAACAATTTGGAAACTTAAGGTACAAAAACTGTCCCTCATTGGCAAGTGAGTCTAATAGCACACAAGCAAACAACTAGTGAACTAGAATTCAAGCTGAACGAATATGACTAAAAGTTCCAACCAATTTTTTTTTTTTTTTTTTGAGACAGAGTCTTACTCTGTCGCCAGGCTGGAGTGCAATGGCACAATCCTGGCTCACTGCAACCTCCGCCTCCTGGGTTCAAGTGATTCTCCTGCCTCAGCCTCCCAAGTAGCTGTGACTACAGGCACCCACCACCATGTCTGGCTAATTTTTTGTTGTATTTTAGTAGAGACGGAGTTTCACCATGTTGGCCAACATGGTCTTGATCTCCTGACCTCGTGATCCACCCGCCTCGGCCTCCCAAAGTGCTGGGATTACAGGTGTGAGCCACCGCGCCTGGCCCCAACCTATTTCTAACATGCTATGTTGTGCAACTCTGCTTTATAAGGCGGTAATCCTATCTTCAAGAACCTTACACTCTAAGGCAGTCAGACAGAGCTAAAAGGCTAAGTATCAAAACTACTGAAGTCAGGTTCTGACCAATGTTGCACCTAATCGGGTAACAGAGGTTAATAAACAGGTCGTAGTAGCTCAAGTATATACTTACCACAGCATGTCATAGTTTGAGTCATTCTCTGAAAGTATCAATCCCTCTGTAGTGAGTAAGTTCACTACACGCAGGAGACTGTTCCATGTCAGCTGAGTTAGGAGCTTTCTTTTCAATTAGAAGAAACTACTGTCTAGCTAAAGTGTCTATGCATAAACTTTGGAATCATGAAAAATAAATTGGGCTGGGCATGGTGGCTCACATCTGTAATCCCAGCACTTTGGGAAGCTGAAATGGGAGGATCACTTAAGGCCAGGAGTTTGAGACCAGCCTCATCAACATTGCAAGACCCCATCTCTAAAAAATAAAAATAAATAAAAAGGAAAACAAAAAAAGAAAAAATAAATTGGATATTGATTTCATACAATCCTTCTTCTATTGTTAAAGACATCAAATGCAGATTTTTTTTGAGGGGCGATGACCATTATACCATGGTAGGGTCCAAAGGCACATTATTTAAAAAAATGTATAAGAGCAGATGGAGCCAGAAAGTAAGAACATGCAGGGGTCTAAAAAAAAATTTCTGAGGGCCATGGGAAGAGAAATTGTATATGAATAAGACCAGGAATGGAGAAACAGGCAAGAGGGTACAGCTAGAATCTAGACATCTTTGCTTGATGTAGGAAATAATTGTAAAAGACAAAAAATATTCAATAAACTAATGTATTCAAAGAGATTAGCATGATAGTAGTATTACGTATTTTGTTGCTACTAGTATCTATAAGCACCAGTACTGTGGATGAGAAATATTTTTTTAATAACAATTAACAATAGATATATTTATTTATTTTTTTAATATATATATATATATATATTTTTTTTTTTTGAGATGGAGTCTCACTCTTCGCCCAGGTTGGAGTGCTGTGGCGCTATCTTGGCTCACTGCAACCTCCGCCTCTTGGGTTCATGCCATTCTCCTGCCTCAGCCTCCCAAGTAGTTGGGACTACATGCGCTCGCCACCATGCCCGGCTAATTGTTTTTTTTGTTGTTGTTGTTTTGGTTTTTGTTTTTGTTTTTTTTTTGTATTTTTAGTGGAGACGGGATTTCACTGTATTAGGCAGGATGGTCTCAATCTCCTGACCTTGTGATCCGCCCTCACCTCGGCCTCCCAAAGGGCTGGGATTTCACGCATGAGCCACCACGCCCGGTCAACAATAGAGATATTTAAATAGCTGTTTTAGGTTCATCTTACTAGTGTTTAACATTTAAATGTTACAATTTAAATGAGTTTTGAGAAATCCTTATGCTTTTCCTCCAATAATTATAAAACTTGTTATGGCAACAATGCCTTTCTGGATTAGAGAACACAAAAAACTTATTACCATGATATTCTTTATATTATTCATTGTTCCATATTAAAACTGGATAGGCTAGACAGGGGCTACTATGAATTTGTGCAGAAACGATATACTCTGAGTTTTCTCATATGCAGAAAGATAATAAAACACAGACTCACTTCTTATGAACCCAAATTCATCTTGAAGAGACTATGTATCTCCTTTGTATTCTCAGTATATATTACAGCCATTATTCTAGCAATCCATCACTTTGGGTTTCTTAGTTGGAAAATCAGTTTGCCAAGAAGTATTTTTCCACTCAGCTCTGATTCTTTAAAGCCTCAGAAAACAAACTCAGGATAAATCAAATGTGTCCTGAGTCTGACATAAAACAAAAACCAGTTCTAGAATAAAAGTCCTCCAGTCAAAGAAAGTCTGGCTTTTACAAATTCTTAAAAAATATTCTTTTAAAGACCTAAAATGACTTGTAAATGAAATATTTATAACTTTCACAGTAGAATCATCAGTACTAAAAATAAACTTAAAGAACTATATATTCCTATGTATTATAACATATATATTCAGTATATGTCAGTATGTAATATTTAATATTAATATCAATAAAATCTGATCATTTTATTTAAATAGTTAATAAAAAACAAAAATGAAGGTGCTTCTTAAAAGTATGTATCTATTTTTGCCAAATTATTGATAGTCAGTAATAACAGAGATCATAATGGATCACTATGCTAAGTGCTTTGTATATATTATCACATTTCATTCTTAAATTAAGCCTGTGAAGTAGGTGTTATTTCAACATCTTAACAGAGAAAAAAAAAATGAGCTGAGAAATGTTAATTTATGGCTTTGAGGTCATACCTGAAGTGGGGTCAATAGTAACTTGAACCCAATTCTGACTCCCAGCAAAGAATTCTCACTACAGCATGCTTCTTTATAAATAAAGGTAGCTCCTATAATCAAATGCAAATATAGACTGTGACATTTCTATCATAATCTCATGAGCTCATGTTATAAATAATATTTGTTTGTTGGAATTAACTACAGCCTTTTAATCACATTCCTGACCAACAGTGACCTGTTCAGTAAGATCAATAGTAAGGCTTTGGTCCAGCCCCACAGGGCAACAAACTTTCACAGACCCTTCAGTAGAGAACTTCCCCCTGATATGTTCTTAGGTTACTACTCTTACAACTCTTATTATGGGATGAGCTGGTCCTTTATCATAACACTGAAATCTTGACTCTAAGGACAGTGCAAACAATGGGGTCAAAGGGAAGGGACAAACAATCTGGTAGCAGAATTCAAACAAACTAAGAGTGAGAAATTAACAAAGGAAGAATAAACAGTAGAAAATGTAGATATGATTGTGTAATTTTTTTGTACGTGCATCAATTAGTCTCATTGGCCCATAAGCTCTTAAAGTGCCTAGAAGATATTAAGCAAGTGTCTAAGTCTGAGCCAAAGTGGCTTCACCCAAGCATTAGAAAGGAAGCATGATTTGGAGGACAACAAAGAACACTCGTATGGGTTTAAACCCCTGTCCCAGCTGACACTCCCTCAACAACAACACATTTAAATATATGTCCAGGCAAGGGGTCTTTAGTAAAACAGTGGTGAAAATTTAATCATCTATTTCATCCAATCTCTACAACCTCAGCTGACCATGGTAGAGGCATGGAGTCAACAGCATAGATAGCTGCATAAGTGTCACATTTTCATTGAATGTGAGCATTCTAGTCTTGGCTGATGACTGTCAGCAGGGGAAGTGATCTTATAAACCCAAGCAGTGGCATTGACTGCCTCTGCTACGTGCTGGTACCATGGCTTCCATTTGGGACATGAGTAGTCTCACTGAGAGTACAAGCTGTTCACCAAAAATGCATTTCCTCCTCTTCTTACGCACAAGGCAAACCATATTTCTTTGCCTGCCTAGAAATTGTTTGCCATGTGACTGAGATCTAGCCAGTGAAATGTAAGAGGACATCATCTGTACCATTTTCAGGCCTGGCCCCAGAAAACCTCCACATGTACTCAATTCATATTCTCTTCTTTTAGCTGATTAGACTGGTGACCCTCAGGAAGTCCTTAAAATCACACATTAAAGATGGCAAAGCTGACATCATCCAGAATCCCTTAATAAATGTGGAGATAACCCCTATCTTCCTTTCCCCTGCTTTACCTGGAAGCTCTCTGAACTATATTATGGAGAAATAAATAATCTCATGTTTCACTGAGCCATTACATATTTGGTTGTATTTACCTTGGAAGTTTTGTTGATCCTTACTAATCCACAGTGACCACAGAAAACTTAAGCAGGAAAGGAAAGAAATGTCACACAATCCGTGGTAGCAAATGGGATTTATTCAGAAGGCAAAGGATAAAACCTCTGGTGTTTCCCAGAAATGTTTTGTTGGCACTGGAGAAAAACTAGAGGTCTCTGCAGAATGGAATCAAAGCTAAAGAAACATTGTTTTGTGACAGTTTTTTATCTACAGGTCCCCAGGACCTGTAAGATAGGAGTAATTGAATGAATAAGTTACTGAAGAAAGAAAACCTTTTTGCTTAAAAGATTTGATACCTCACAAAGGCCTATGTAATGAGATTCAAAATCCTTGGGGAATAGTAGAGTCAATTGGAAAATTTTCAGAAGTTTTTTGAGAGTTCTACTTTACTGAATAGCCTTGAGAAAGTTACTTAACCTCTCTAAGCCTAATTTTAATCATAAGGCTAAGAATATTTACTTCACAGTGTTGATGCAAGGGTTTAAAGAGATAATACGGTCAAAGAAAGTCGATATTATTAAGACCTTGACATATTGAAAAGAAAAAATTCAAAGGTAATTCCTTAAGAACACACAAGTATTGGAATTGTTCATGATAAACTCTGGATCAAATTGAGTTTACTAATTTCAAGCTTTACTAACTTGTTGGTTGTTACTACACTTTAGATGCCATTAAAACCATGCATGTTTACCATGAGATCCTGTCAAGTTTGACCGCACTGAAACCGCACAGTTGCATTAGTATTTTGTATCATTATCATTTTTTTCCAATTTCATTCATGAAAATATCAATTTGGGATGCCTATCCTTCAAAAAGTACTGTTTCTTAGAGATATTATTTATTGGATTGAGTTTGCTGCACTCCTCCACTTTAAACTGAATAGATTGGGACATTAATCCTTGTCAGCTAGGCTTTAAGGACTCAATGGAAGCCTGTCACCCGGGCCCTACGCTCAGGAGAATCTGAGAAGCCTTTTCCCACTAGTGAAGGGAATCTGAAATGTGGTCCCCAAGACTGACAGCTGATGTGCCTCAGGGGAACCCCAGGATGCTTGCCTTAACCCATGCTGTATGGCTGTGGTCTTGAGGCCATTTTTATCTTGATGTTTTAATCACCTGATGTCTTGATGGAATAGGCAATGACTCATTCATCTTGGTCTGTAGCCCTGAATTTAATGAACTAAAGCCTGACAGGGTTCTTGGCCATAGTGCGGCCCCTACATGGATGGAACCTCTCTTTCTTTGATACTGACTTCCTTTGCCTCCAACACCTTGACAATTCATTGAAATCTTTGATTCCAAACTGCAAGATCTAGGTGGGACACCAACCTGGTCCCTACCTGATGTTGAGCATCAACAGTGTCAGAATCCCAGATGCCTCACTTATCATGCCAGCTGGTACTCTACAGCCCAAGCTGAGCACAGATGCACCACAACCCCTTGTTAATGGAGTTTTGCAGCATCCATATAAATCTTATGGGAAATTTGTTAAACTGGTTCAGTAGGTCTGTGGGGAGCTGGGGGACTGAGATTCAGTCCTAACAAGCTCCTGGTAGAAGCCAATGCTACAGCATCCTACAGGTCCACGGGTCACATTTTGAGTAGACAATATTTATTGTAATGACCTTCCCTCCTCAGTATTTATCAAGCTGAGGGTTTAGTACCTCTGCTCCACCTGAGGGCCTTCTTAGTTTCCTCTGATAACTTGTTTTTATACAACTTAAATTCCAGTGTGTCTCATAATAAATTACCCTAGGGGTTAACGTCTTCAGATATAGAGACATGAACTCTGTACACACATGCCTATTCAAGGTTAATACTTCATACTTACAAGATTCTTGATCATTACCATTAAGTTTTGCTAGAGCTAAAAATTAAATAAAATATCTGACTAACCTAGCTGCTATTTCACCCATTGGAGGTTGGGTTTCCTTTACAGACTGGCAAAGACATCAATAATTGGGATATCAAATTCAATCAGATGGTAGATACAGTAAGACTCCTTCAGAAGCTTCAGTTCTCATTAAAGTGTTGATAAACAACCAAAAACATCACCGGCAATTAACATGGGTGGAAGGTTGAAATAATATGCAAGAAAGCAACCATTTTTCAGTGACTGTTCTATAACTACATCTGGGTACAAACTATTATACATCCTAAACATTTCTGGAAACAAGTCATTTCCACAGTTGAAGAACAGATATTTGATCCTGATTTTATACTGTGTTTTAGTTAAAGAGAAAAACAGATTTTTAAGTTAGCGCACAGGAATTGCCAATTACCCTAGTCAATGGGAAATTGCAAATTTATAATACATGAAAAAGTGCATCCTGTGTAGTGTGAGTGCAGAAGATAATGTTATCTCAGTTACCTGATTCATTGTATTCCAAGCTTGTGGAACTATGCATTTACCTCCCCTCAAAGGGAGGGAAAATCAAAGTCCCTGTCCATCTACTTAATGCATTTTTTTTTTTTTAGACTCTGAGGGGTGTCTTTAGTAGAAAGTTCCCTTAACAAGCTATGTAAATATCGAAATCAAGTAGAATTGCCCCTTGTTACCAGTTCTTTAGCAATGTGATCTCACACCTGGAAGGCTTCCCACCTGATATTTCAATAGACTAATTATGAGAATCAGGACTGTTGAAGTTTCTCCCTAGTAGCGACACTACATGCCTGAAAGAACATCTGGTTGAAAACGCAGCTGGAGATGTCTCAATTCTGAATTGAGTGATACACCTTCAATTAATTAGTGACATTTCTTCAGGGTTTGGGTTGGTATTTTGTTTTTCTGAGGTACCTGCTTTAGCATCCAAAGAAAGAGGTTCTGTCTAACCTCATAATTAATGAATGCCTTGGGTTGTGCTTTCTTTACTATTTCGTATCTAAATTTTGGTAATGCATCCATAGTTTCTGAAAAATAATTGATATGAACAGCAGCAATTTTCCAAGCAGGATCTGGGAGAGACCAGCGTTAAGGGAGACTGACAGAGAGTCTGGGTGCTAAGAAAGCACTAGGGTAATGCAGAGAGGAGGTAGGTCTCCCTTGCAATGCATAGGCCAGCAATCCCCATGTTGCAAAGAGTGGAACCAAATATAAGCTTAATTACGGGTCAACATCGGAGGCTAATATAACCAAATATGAGAGAGCCTGAGGGAATGGCTCTGGGAAACTGGGCCAACTCTGTGGGAATAGTTCCTTGCTAATATTAGAAATTTGGTGCATTAGGTCATTTTTGTGTTGCTATAAAGAAATTCCTGAGGATGGGTAATTTATAAAGAAAAGAGGTTTAGGCTGGGTGCGGTGGCTCATGCCTCTAATCCCAACACTTTGGGAGGCCGAAGTGGGCAGATCATGAGGTCGGGACATCAAGACCATCCTGACTAACACAGTGAAACCCTGTCTTTACTGAAAATACGAAAATTAGCTGGGTGTGGTAGTGGGTGCCTGTAGTCCCAGCTACTCGGGAGGCTAAGGCAACAAACTGCTTGAACCCAAGAGGAAGAGGTTGCAGTAAGCAGAGATCGTGCCACTTCACTCCAGCCTGTGTGACAGAGTGAGACTTCATCTCAAAAAAAAAAAAAAAAAAAAAAAAAAAGGGTTTAATTGGTTTACAATTCTGCAGGCTGTGCAACCATGGCTCCAGCATCTGCTTCTGGTGAGAGCCCCAGGAAGCTTCTAATCATGGAGGAAGGCAAAGGGGGAGCAAGCATGTCACATGGTAAGAGCAGGGGCAAGAGAAGGAGGGGGAAGGTGGCACCCTCGTTTAAACAACCAGATTTCACCTGAACTACTAGAGCAAAAACCCATCATCAAGAGGATGGTGCTCCCCATGATCCAAAAACCCCCCACCAGGCCCCACCTCCAACACTGGGGACTACATTTCAACTTGAGACACAGAGGGGACATATATCCAAACCATATCAGTTGGGAAAAGTCTTACTATAGAACCAGGAGGTCCTGGGTAGGCCTGTGCTCACTTGTACCTGTCTCTCAAATTTTGAACCCAGCAGCCTCTCAATTCAAAGGGAAGCTAAATTATTTTTTGCAATTATATTGAACTATCAAATGTATATAAACACATGTATATGACTTGTAAAAAATATGTAGTAATTCAACCTTGTAAAATAACACGAAAAAACTACTTTCCTCAAAATGGAAATAGAATTTTTAAACCTCTGAGTATCATCACATTGACTATTTACACTTTCACATCACTTTTCTCTGTGTGCCTACATACTGTTTTAAATATGTATTGCTGCCAGCTTCCAAATATCAGGAGCTCTGGTCGAAAAATGTCACTCAAATTCATGTTTTTACTGACTCTAAACAGAGAACCCCAATGCTATCTGATTCATGGCCTGTCCATCTGTTGTATCAGTGGCTCTAGAACTGAAAGAAAGAACTCACAGAAGCTAGTTGCTCCATTAATCCAGAGAAGGTTGGGCTGGAGGGCCTGGATGATGCTGGGCCTATCTCTTGGTTGTTCCACAGACTTGCGCAACTCCATTAAACCACTTGCCCAAGATGAATTTCTAAGAGGCTACAGATACTCTAATGCAGTAATTTTAATTTTTTTTTCCAGGACCCCTTTACATTCTTAAAACTTACTGGGGATGCCAAGGAGCTTTTGTTTAAGCCAGTCATATCTATTAACAATTAATCTAAAGAATTAAAAATTTGAAAATTAAAAATATTTATGCATTACTTCATTAAACTGTATAGTATTAACACACCATGTTTATATGAATAGCATATACTTTTATAAAAATACATTTTCAAAAACAAAAGAAAATTAACAAGGATAGTGGTGTTGGTTTATAATTTAATGAATATCCTTAATGCCTTTTTTAATGGAAGACAGTTGAATTCTCAGATCTGTGTCTGCATTCAACTTTTGTAATACTATAGGTCATGTAATCTCTGAAAAATATAATGATATATTTGTGAGACCATGAGCATGAATAAGGCAAATCACATCTTAGTATTATTTTGTTAATAGCTTTGACCTTGTGGACCCTCTGAAATAGGCATGGACACCTGAGGGGTTCCTGGGTCACATTTTGAGAAACATTGTCCTAATGCAAAGATTTCAGTATCATTTAAAGAACATTAACATGAAAAAAAAATCAACAAATCACAATTATCCAATCCATTTCCTCTTCAAAATATCTTTTTGATTACATTCAAAATCATTAACAATTATTAACAATATACATAAATTCTACAAGCCTGAGCATTTGAACGATGTCAAAATTTAAAAGACATGTGTATTGTATAGGTATGATGACATGCTTCTTGATTTATTTTTCTAATTTCAAAAGCAACTAAACACAAGATAAAATAAAGATAGTGAATAGAATCTATCTAATTGATCACCAATTAAGAAATATATTTAATAAATACTTAAAACATCAAGTACTATTCTAAGCAATATTTTCACATTTACTCATTATAACAACCCAATTAGATTATCCTTATTTTATAACTGAGAAAATTAAACCATAGAGAAGCCAAGTATTTTGTCTAATATTTCATGATAAGTAGCATAACCAGTAATTAAACTCAGGCATTTTGGCTCCAGACTCTGAGTAACCAACAACCATGCTGCCCAACCCTGCCTTTATCATTTATCATTGACAGTCAGTGTGATTGCCTTCCAAGGCCATTTTGGGAATATGGTTTTAATGAAAATTTTGTTAGAGCATCAAACAGCCAACAGCTTCTCCCTATCTTCTCCCAAGGATAATAAACATATTCCTAATTATTTCTCAGTTTAGCTTTGTTTCGTTTTCTTGTGTTTTTTTTATAACTTCAACTTTTATTTTAGATTCTGGGGTACAAGTTCAATTTTGTTACCTGGACTTATTGCATGATGCTGAGGTTTAGGGTATGAATGATCCCGTTACCCAGATAGTGAGCATGGTACCCAACAGTTAGTTTTTCAACCAATTATTTTTCTCTGAACCTATCATCCATGATTTGAAAATCATTATGTTCTTTCAAAACAAGAAATATTCTTCCCTATTTTAGTCACTTTAGAAATCATTTAACTAGTGTATAAAGTTCTACATGTAATTACAAATCAGATTTAAGCTATTGAATATTTAAAGCACAGTTTTTAAGTAATCCTATTTCAATAGTTTGAACACATTATTGTGTTAACATCAATAATATTAGTATACCTATTATAATATGCCAATATGAACACTATTATATTCAATTGAGGGGGCACATTAAAAAGTGCTTCAGTGTGTGTTTTCTAAGCCTTCCCTTAATACAGTGTTTTGAAGAAGGATGAGCAGAGGTTATTATCATTATGCTAAATTTACAGATGAATACATGGAGGCTTAGAGAGTGTAGGTGAGATGGCCACAAGGTTGTAGAGAAGAAATAATGCCCTCAAAACAGGTGCTCAGATAGGATTTCATTTGGTACAGCAATGGCTATTTAAGAATCTGCTGTGGATCTGGCAGGTCCACATGAGGAGGGGTAACTACTGTGTAGCCGGAGAAGGGGGGTGGGTCGTCTGTGACTAGGACAATGTACAGTAAAAATCTGTAGTTAACGAAACTCTCGAGGCTGGTTCTGCCCTCCAGAACTAAAAGTCTATGTTATTTAGTGCACAGTTGACTAAGTTATGGGGAAACTGGTTCATGAACCTAAACTCACACAGGCTTAGAGTTCAGATAGGTTATACTTTCTGCTTATTTTCATTTGTCCATAAAAAATTGTATGACCTCAGTTTATTCATCTGTCAATTAATATGAATGAGCTAACTAATTACTTATCTTTCATGTTCCATAGTTTTAATTATTCTTGTTGAAGAATACTTTTTCAATTAGAGAGGCCTATTTGGAAAAGTAATTAAGATTTTAAAAAAACCTTATGAGTTGAGAGCAGAGCTGGGTATATCTTTGGGCTAGTCTACACAATTACCTGCACATCCTTCCCTCTCATAAACTCGTTTATTTGCAGTCTTTGATGCATTTTTATAAATTATATTCACATATACAGCCAAAACTCCCCCCCCCCCCAAAAAAAAAAAAAGAAAATGACAAACAACAACAACAGCAACAACAATTGCTTGGGGAAGAGGTCCTCCAGTAAATCTTGATCCCTCATTTAAAACCCTGTGCCAACTGTCCAGATTTCTGCAGCCAAAAGCACTGTGTCCTTCACCTTACATACAGAACAGACCTTCAAATGAGGCCAGTCATAGCACATAAATATGGTTCATAAGAAACCAATGCTAAAAGACAACGGCTGGCATTCTATCCTTAAAGCATCATGCTTCTATCTGTATTCTCATTCTTTATCTGAGTGCCCTTCTCCAAAGTAGCAAATTATGTTTTGATTATTAAGATAGGAGATCGCTTAAGCAGAAAAAAAGGCAACAATTATGAACTAATATTGATGCCCTAATAACAGGAGAGAATTTGGAAACATAAAAATATTCATTCCCAAAGGAAAGTGAGGATTGCAAAGTGCTAGCTAGAGTCTCTCAAAGCAAGGTTTTAATCATGAACCCAATAATTTGTGGCTTAATTTATACACAGTAATATCTATTGCCTAGAGAAGAATTTAGTGTTAGCTTTTCTGGCTAAAGTTTACCAGGAAGCCACCCAGATTTAATGGAGTTGGCTCATGAGATTAAAAACAAAACAGGCCAGGTGCAGTGGCTCATGTCTGTAATCCCAGCACTTTGGGAGGACGAGGAAGGTGGATCACCTGAGGTCACAAGTTCAAGACCAGCCTGGCCAACAAGTTGAAACCTCGTCTCTACTAAAAATGCAAAATTAGTGGGGTGTGGTAGCATACACCTGTAATCCCAGCTACTCCAGAGGCTGAGGTGAGAGAGTTGCTTGAACCCAGGAGGCAGAGGTTGCAGTGAGCTGAGATCATGCCACTGCACTCCAGCCTGGGTAACAGAGCAAGATATCATCTCAAAAAATAAATAAATTCAAATGAAACAAACAATAAACCATATTTGCCTTATTCGTGTGCGGCTCTTTAAATGTTTTATTTTTCAATTCCCATTATAGCCTTTTGAGAGAGACAGTTTTCATCCTTATTTTATAAATAAGGGTTTTAAATAAGGGTAGAATGGCTCTCTAGCGCCAACTAGCTTTTCCATGTTCACTTGGCTGCAAGGCCCAGGGGTTAGATTGAGGCTTTGGTCTATTTGTTACTGAACTTCTTATTCCAATATACCACACCAGCTATGTGATTTGAAAGTATCAGTACAAAATAAAAATGTAGAAGCCTTTGTTCAAAAATTAATAGTAGTTTCAGACCATTCAACCAAGTGGAAGGCCCTTTTTTAGCACGGGGTCCTGTGGAACTGTATGAGTAGCATGCTTATGGACCAAAAATAACCATACTTGGGAGTTCCATGTCACAGGCAAAATAATATAAAATAACACATTTCATTTCTTATAAAACATGAAGGTTTTTATAGAAATCACAAGCATAATGTTTAAAGCTAAACTGGAAGACATAGGTTTACAAGTAGTTACGACAAACACAGTACCAAACACTTAAGATCCAAGCAAATGCAATCACACATAAACATAGGAGCAACAAGAACAAGGTATGAAATCTTGGCTTATTTTCTCTCTTGCCGTGACTCTACTCATCACTTTTAATTTTCAATCGTGAAGAATGATGTGCCTGCGGGAACTCAGTTATTTATGGCACTAGTGGAGAAAATTCACTTGGGGTTTAGACTGTTACTGAATCAGTATTATTTTTTTAATAGAGCAAGAGCTAAAGGAGAATGTTCTCATATCACCTTACTATTGATTGTTTTGTAAAACTGAAAAGTACAGGTATTTTAGGCACTTACTTCTAATGATCAATCATGTGCTTTTTTTCCTCACCTATTTTTGTCACTATTTTTTCATCCTCTTCCCAGTATTTCCTGAACACACACTTTTAAAACACAAATTCCCGTTAAACCCATTGAAACATTTCTTTCTCCAAACTGCCTAAATTCAGAATTTGATATGCAGCTCATATTTCAATTCCTTATCTGTCATTTGATTTGCTGAATTCTCAGTCTGCTGTGCTAGATTTAATAGCCTCTTATCTGTCCTAGGGGAGAAAATGACTTGCCAAGTAAAAAATATGCTCAAATGTTTGAATTCCCACCCTGAAAATAAACTGCTTTGATGTTAATTTAAAAGAGGGAGCTTCTTTCCACTTTGGATTAAATAAATTATTAAATGTAAAAGCACTTTGAGCATGATGCTATATAAATGTAAACTATTTTGTCATAAATATTTTCAAGTTAGGAAAGAAGAGGAAACTAAACATCTCTGCATGTTCATGTGTATATGTGTATAAAACATACACACACACACACACACACACACACACACACACACATAGATATTTTTCCCTCTTCTGCATTCTTTTTTGGTCCTTTTCCAAATGCAGATATATATTGTAATTACCTTTAAAAACAACACTGTCTCTGATGAAATTGTTACAAACCTGGCCAAGTATTTCCCCCAGAACATCTGATTTTTAAGCTGAACAGATGTCCAAGAATGATCTAACTGAGAAGACTTAAAGAATAGTGCAAGAAGGGAACCATACCGTTTAACAGAAATGATCAGCAGCTACATAGGAGAAACCGTGGTCAGGTCCCTGTGTTCACTCATGCCCCAGTCCTTTGTGAAAACAGAAGTTTACGGGTGGTATATTCTGTCATCTCCCAAAGCTACTTAATAAGAGATATGTATCCTTACCTCCCATTTGATTTCCCCACTTTTCTGATGATACAGAATTTGAATAATGAAGCTCTTCTATCCATGACCTCAAATACTCTCATATACTGAAAAGAATCCACCCTGTTCATAGCAGCCAAAGCAACTAAGACTGAAAAGGGAATTTTTTTGCCGACAAGTATAAATATTCAAACAAATCCATTCAAATGAATGCCTAGATACTGAATTCCCAGCAATAAGGAAACAGCAAAGAAGAACCCTAAAACACAGGCATTTGATGAGCTTCTTATTTTGGAAATATTGATTTGATGCTATAAATATCAATAAAGAAGCAAACAAAAAGTTAACTTATGTGTCTGAACAACTGAACATCTCTACGCAAAAAAAGTGAACCTAAACACAGACCTTACGTTGTTCACAAAAATTGGGTCAAAATAGATCATAGATCTAAGCATAAAATACAAAACTGTATAAAACTTCTATAAGATAGTAGAGAAGAAAATCTAGGTTACCTTGGGTTTGGGAAGAAGTTTTTTCCAAATTTTTTGGTAGTAAAATACACATAACATAAAATTTGCCCTCTTTAAGTGTACACTTAAAAATGCTGTATTATTGTATTAAGTACAATAATAACATTGAGTAACCATCACCAACATTTATCTCCACAATTCTTTTCATCTTATAAAACTGAAACTGTGTACCCATAGAACAATAATTTCCCACTCTCCTCTTCCCCACACATATTCTAGTAACTCTCATTCTACTTTCTATCTCTATAATTTTTGGCAATTAATTTTATATAAAGTATCATCTATGAAAGAAAAAACTTGGTGTGGGACTTATCAATTAAGTTTAAATCAATTAAAATTTAAACCTTCTGCTCTAGTGAAGAACACTATCAAGAAAACTAAATGACAAACCACACACTGGGATAATATATTTGCAAAACGCGTATCTGTCTGAGAAAGAACTTCTCTGAAAAATATAAAAGGAATTTCTTTAAACTGAACAATAAGTAAATAAACAACCTAATTAAAAAGTGGGAAACAATCCAAACAAATACCTCACTAAAGAAGATATACAGATGGCAAATAAGCCTATGAAAATATACCCAACATCACATGTCATTAGAGAATCACAAAATGAGATACCACTATACACTTATCAGATGGTCAAAATCCAAAACATAGAGAACAAAGATTGGCAAGCATATAGTGCAACACGAACTTTCTTTCATTGTGGTGGGAATGTAAATGGTACAACCACTTTGAGAGACAGTTTGGGAGTTACTTGTAAAACTAAACATACTCTTACTGTCAGCAATCACGCTCCTAGATGCTGACTCAAATGACTTGAAAAGTTATGTCCACACACATACACAAAAAAAACCTTACATACAAACGTTTCTAACAGCTTTATTCATAACCGCCAGCACTTGGATGTAACTAAGATATCCTTCAATGGAAGAATTGCAAATAATAAATAAACAAGAATAAACAAATTATGGTACATCCATAATTTGGATAATATTCAGAACTAAAAAGAAAGAACCTATGAAGCCACGAAAAAAAGGCAGAGAATCCCAAATGCATATCATTAAGCGATAAAAATAAGACCAAAAAGACTGCATATTGTTTGATCCCAACTACATGACATTTTAGAAAGGG
Organism: Theropithecus gelada; assembly: GCF_003255815.1. Classification (NCBI taxonomy): domain Eukaryota; kingdom Metazoa; phylum Chordata; class Mammalia; order Primates; family Cercopithecidae; genus Theropithecus; species Theropithecus gelada. Next base: position 51,765,342 of record NC_037677.1, read on the forward strand.
CAAAACTATGGAGACAGTAAAAAATATCAGTAGTTACCAGGAACCAGGGGAGGATGGAGGGATGAATAGATGAAAGACAAGATTTTCAAGGAAATGTGAGTATTCTGTGTTATACTCTGATGGTAGATACATGACATCATGTGTTTGTCAAAACTCACAAAACACAAAGAGTGAGCACTAATGGAAACTATGGACTTCAGTTAAAAATAATATTTCAATATTTGTTCTTCAATTGTAACAAGTGTTAATAATAGTGGAAACTGTGGGGAGGAGGGATGATATAGGAACTCCGTACTTGGGCTCAATTTTTCTGTAAACCTTAAACTGCTCGAAAATATACAGTTTATTCATCTTCAAAAGATATCTTTACATATTTAGCATGCTAAGAAGTCAACGATACAGTAGACTTTCATGTCTACAGATTTTATATAAGTGGATTCAAACAAGCACACAGGAAATTTTAGAAAATAATAATACCAATAAAAAATGAAGTATAACAATTATTTATGTAGCATTTATATTGTATTAGGTATTATAAGTAATATAGAGATATATAAATGGGAAGAGGTGCATATGTTACAATAAAATATTATGCCTTTTTATATAAGTGACTTGAGCATCCTTAGATTTTGGTATCGTTGTGGATCTTGGAACCAATCCCTCACAGATACTGCAGATACCAACGGATGACTGTATTGGTATTCTATCAAAGCTCATAGCATAATTTTCAAAGACAGCTTGACCCAAAATTTTGACTATTACTATACAGATAAATAAGATTTTTTTCCCAATGATTACTTTTTTATGTAACCATGGCCACAAATGCAGAATGAACAGAATCTGCATGACTTCAGAAAGATACTTAAGTTATTAAGATAGTTTTGAAGTTAGAAGATTAGTCACCTAAGACTGCCTATGCATGGTCAAACAATCCTATGAATGGAGCCTTACAGCTCAGACTTAGAAATCAGGGAAGAAAGTGCTCTTCACAGATGCTCTCTTTCCCTGAGGTACATTCCCAAGTCTTTCCTAGACTGGTGAAATGAGATTATGGGGAAATGTTTGTTGCTACAACATGGAGTTGAAGCAAGAAGTTAACTCTTGAATATCAAGCAAGATGCTACGAATTTTACCGATATGTCACAGAGCACACAGACACACACACACTCATAGGAATGCATTTCCTGCCAACCACATACAAATGCACATGTGTGCTTGCGTATAGACATACGAATGGAATTGTGAAAGTCTGACAGGTTTATAAGCCCTTATTTGAGAAAATCAAATCTGTGCCCAAACATTAGAAAAAAGGAATTAAAGGGTGTGGAGGGGAAGTGAAGCAAGATTAGTTGTTAGTTACAGAATCCCCAGTATTTAACTGAATTACATTTGGCCAAATTAAATTCAACCTATCGCCCTATGCATTTTACCTTTATTCAAGGTGATTATCTTTATTTATGATATGTTAACTTAAACTGGGTGTTTTTCAATCCAGTAGAAAAAAAAAATCTTGCAGTATATAGTTTCCTTAATTTACAGATTAGTAATCATTCTTCCACTGGCATTGGCTGTTTTCTTCTTTTTAAGGATGATTTTAATTAGAAATTCTAATTAACTGCACACTACAATTACCCTTTTTGCCTCTTCATGAAATTACACCTCATAAAGTAGACTGAATGGAAACCAAGTTACAATCAAAGTAAAGCTGCAGATTAAGAAATAAGCATTGCAAATCTCAAAGCATCCACCAGAACTCAGGCACTCTTCAAATGTGCATGGTCCTTTATATATTCTTGAGATCATAGAGGTCACATTTAAAAAATGATTTCATTATTTCAGTCACTGAATTAAGTAGAATAAGTTAATTTGAACAACAATGAGTTACTGCTTTATTGACCTTGGAAAATCTTCTTAGATTTCCCAAGTCTCTGTTCTTCATTTACAAAAAGAGAATGCTAACCATACCTATCTCACAGGGATTTTCTAAGTCAAAGAAAGTAATGGACATAAACAGTTGAGCACACTGTGGTCCAGTTAGGCACCAGTGTATGCCAGCTATTGTTATTAAATAAGCGTAGCTATTTAGGAGCCAGGCTTTAAAATGCAATAGACTTGGTTTGTATTCTGATTCTGCCTCACCTTGAGCTGTTTAAATTCTCAGAACCTCCATCTGCTCATCTGTAGAATATGAATAATACTACCTTTACCTTATAATAAATGAGATTGGCAAACTATAGATCAAGGGGCAATTCTGGATCATTACCTGTTTTTTTAAATAAAGTTTTATTGTAACACAGCAACACCTATTTGTTTACTTATTGCCAAGTAGTTCGCACACAAACCATATAGCTATCAGAGTCTTAACTGTTTACTATCGGGGTTTCAACAGAAAATATTTTCTGACATCTAGGCTAAAATTCGATGATAAGAGAAACTTGAGTTTCACTGATATTTTAGCCTAGATGTCAGAAAATATTTTCTTACAAAATTCTTATATGAATTTACACTAAATGGCATTTAACATTTTTTATTCGAAATCAAAAATTGTCACCGTACATTTTGTACTTTTCTCCATTTGTTTTTATACTGAGTATTAAAAAATCCGCTTGCGTTAATGAATTAAATGTTGAAAGGAGGGTGACTGCAGCCCTGATCACCTTTGCTGTAATGAACATGTGTTTGTGTGTTCCTTCCTTATTGGCCTTTGTCTGTGTTTTGCTGGTAACATTAGTTTTACCTCTTTATAAGAAGATACTTAGAGCATATTATGGTTACCATGGAAATAAAGACTTTCACTCGAGTTTGTTGTGATCAGTTTCCTGCGACTTTTTAAAAAGCTTGCAAAGAAATTTTGTAATAAAACTACCTAATTTAACAAAACCATGAGAGAAAGTAAATTGTTGAGGGGAAGAAAACCTATAAATATGACAAAAGTTTAGGTCAAAACTAATGTTATGAGGGATTGTGTATTTATCTTCTACTGTTGAGAACAATGGTCCTTCTAATCCATTAACAAAGAGGAACAGCAGCAACCCTAAAATTCATGGAACATGCATAAAAGAGGGCTTTGAGAGGAAACACTTTGCATTTTTCAGTGTTTACCGAGTTCAAGGTCATAGAAAGATTTTTTTTTAAGCTATTGCAACAAATCAATGGAATTATTTTCTCTTAAGTGTAGGAATCCTTCTGATATGATCAAGCTTCTCTTCTCAGAAAACTAATACCTAAATATCAATGATATATTCAACTTTACTTTTAATTGTATAGAGTTTATCTAAATTTTTCTGCTAGATATATTTGACTGTGTAATTTTAGGTTAATTTGTAACTTACAATGATTTTTGTAAAATTTGTTCTTATTCCTATAACTATAAAAGTTTTCAGTAGAAATTCCACTTCATTCAATTTAATTCAACTGAAATACATATTGAGGACTTCTGTTAGGCCCTGTGCTAGGCCCTAGGATAGGAAGATCACAGCATGGCACCTGTCCTCCTGTAATAAAATGCAGAGTTATTATAAAAGCCATGCTCACAATTTTGAAACAAGGTAAGATAGTAAACTTTAGCTAAAGGAATAAGACACAGGCTCTTGGTATGTTGGGAATTACATATGGTATTTCAAACTAGAGGTTGATTCAGAGAAGAAATTTCTAAGAATGTAGCATTTAGTTACACTCCCTTGAATGACTGCAACCAAAAAAAGTAGAAATTAGCGGAAAAAAATAATAAAACGTTGGAAAACTATTAACCAAAGCATAGAACTGGCAAATAAAAGTCACTCGTTGCTTTGAGATGAAGAGTCCAGAATTGATTGAAGATATAGGTATCACTAGAAGGAAGCTGATGATGAGCAAATTCCTTCAGCCTTCTGCAAAAATAAGGCATCAGCATGTACCTAGAGATATTTGTTTATTTACTAATAAACCTATTATGGCCCAGACACTGGGTCAGTGACTGGTGCTGCAACAGTTTACAAGATAAAAACCTTAGGAAATTTGTCCCCTTTCCTGGGGGTGAGAATTTTCAGCAATTGCAATAAAGAAGTGAGGACTTCAGATGGTAGACTGAACACAAAAGGCAGTTGTCTAGCACATCAAGTTCTTCAAAACAATATCAAAGAAGTAACTATGCTGAATCCAATAAATTAAGTTATAAGCTTTTCCTTTTTCTATATTTCCCCAACTACGAACCCTCACATATTTCAAGATGACAGCCTGCTTTTGTGTTTCTTTCCGCAGGGACCTTCCCTGGGCAGAAACTAAACACAACTTAATTAAATGGTTCTGCTTGCCTTTTGGAAAAGCTCAGGCCCATTGGAAAGATGACATGAGATGTCTAGGAGGGCAGGGGAGCAGGAATGATTCTTTTTGAGACACCAAGAAAGGAAAGCACAGTGGAATATAAGGGAAAAGAAGTACATGGGGGACACGTATGTATAGAAATGCCCAGTAAGCAAAAAGATAAGGCATCCCAGGATTGCATCCTTGGAAGTAAGATATTTAAAGTGTAGGAATATAAAAACGTCCAGTAAAAGAGAAGGTAGGAAAGAAGAGACCGTCAAAATTAAAAAAAAAAAAAAAAAAAAAAAGAAGAAAAGAAAAAAACGGAGGAGAAAAAGATGTCTGAAAACTGATTCATAGTTTCTCCTCTCCCACTACACTTTCTCCAGATTAACAATATTAATACAAAAATAATTTCCCGGAAGGGATACAATATAGGTTGTTCACTTCCAATCGCATATGTCACTTTGTAGTCACTTCCATAGTAGTGGAAGATGGCTCCCAGAACATTTTTTGATCCTCCTTACTTAGTAGAAGAACACAGAGACCCAGAAATCCATTCATTTATTCCCCCAAACACTTATGAAGCTTCACTCATGCATGAGAAACTGTTTTAAGTTCTAGATATACATTGAACTTACACCTACTAGGAAAGGAGAAATACTTTGTCCAAAATTATGTTGCTAAAAAATGGAAGAACATAAAAGAAGACCCATTCTTTTGATTTCAAATGATTTGCTGTTTCAATTAATCTGTATTGTCCCTTTGATTTTTGGCCCCATAGGAAATGCTAATATGAAGTGGTCTTTGTTTGTTTTGTGTTCGTTTTTATGGTGGGGGCCCGTCAACAACTGTGCCAAAGGAATAATGTCATCAGAACAATTGTTCTACATCGAAAATCCGATCACATCACTCCTGTTTAAAATTATTCGCTGGTTCTTCACTGCCTTCAGAATAACATCTACACGGACTTCATTTCATAAATTGGCACCTGGCCATGTGTACTCTTCACACACTGCCATTCTGCCCTATGCACCCTATTGTCTCAAAAAGTAGTTTAATAACCTGCTATTCTTCCAATCCTCCAAGCTTGCCACCATAGCTCTAAATCTTTGATCCTTTCTTTTTTCCTTCTTTTTTTCTTATGCTGTCCCCCAGGATTATCAGCTTTCTTCCAGAGGCCATTTTTATGATTGAATTCAGTATTCTTTAATTTCTGATACTAAACTTTTTCTCCTTACAGATTTGTGTTTGTTTTTTAACAGACAAAAAATGTATACATTTCTTGTGTACAATATATTGTAAACTACGTACGCATTGTGGAATGCTAAGTGGAGCTAATTAACATATGCATCACCTCTCGTACTTAGCTTTCTTTTCTTTTGATAACACTATCCACTCTGCAATTTTTGAGAATACAATACGTAATTATTAGCTATAGGCACCCTGCTGCAAAATAGATCTTTTGAACTCATTCTTCCTGTCTAACTGAAATTCTGTGTCCATTGACCAACATCTCCACAATCCCCTCACCTCTCAGCCCCTGATAACCACCATTCTACTCTTTGCTTCTAAGAATTTCACTTTTTCAATTTCACATGTAAATGACATTGTGCAGTGTTCATCCTTCTGTGTCTGGCTTATTTCATTTAACATAATGTTTAAGCAAAACATGCTTCAATTAACATAAACGTCAGGTTTATCTATGGTATCATAATGATATGATTTCCTTCTTTTGTAAGGCTGAATAGTATTGCATTATGTATGTATACCACATTTTCTTTTTTTAATTGATACATAATTATAAATATTTATGAGGTACTTGTGATATTTTGATACATGTATACAATGTGTTATGATCCAGTCGAGGTATTTGGGATATCCGTCACCTCAAACAATTACAATTTCTTTGTGTTGGGAACAAATTTCAAAACTTTTCCTTTAACTATTTTGAAAAATACACTCTGTTGTTAACTGCAGTCACCCTACTGTGCTACACTAGAACTTATTCCTTCTATCTAATTGTATGTTTGTATCCATTAAACAAGTCTCTTTATTCCCTCTGCCCTATCCTTTCCAGCCTTTGGTAACCATCATTCTACTCTACCTCCATGAGATTCACTTGTTTAGCTCCCACATATAAGAGACAGCATGTGGTATTTATCTTTGTATGCCTGGCTTATTTCACTGGACATTATATGACCTCCAGTTTCATCCATGTTGCTGCAAATGATATGGTTCATTTTTTAAATGGCTATTTAAATGAATAGTATTTCATTGTGTAATAAGACCACATTTTCCTTATCCATTCATCCATTGATGGACACATTGATGGTTCATATCTTGGGCTGTTGTGAATAGTGCCGCCATAAACATGGGAGTGCAGGTATCTTTTTGGTATTCTGATTTCATTTCATTTGGATATAAGCTTAGCAGTGGATTGGTTGGATCATACTGTAGTTCTATTTTTTAACATTTGAGGAACCTCTACAGTGTTTTCCATAATGGCTATACTAATTGAAATTCCTGCCCTTCTTCTTTTGTCAAATTTAGAAATGCCTACAAACCTATCATATTTCATAAATGTTGTCTTTCTGAGGGAAGCTTTTTTTTTCAGGTCTCTTCCACTTTCTCCAGTCCCTTCTCCCAGGAAGCCTTGGGTAATCCGACTCTTAAAAGTGCCTCCATTTTGTCTGGCATAAACTTCCCATGCAGCAACAGCCACGCAGACCAGCAGGTTTGTGTTGCACATCTTCATTCTAGCCTTTGAGCTCCATAAGGTAAGGGTGCTTTATCTGTGGATACTTGTAATCTCTACATCTCCTATGCACTACACAGCACACAGCAAATGGTAACTGATGAAACCCATGCGTTGCATAAACACTTGAATCTGGAAATGGATGTATGCAATAAGATAAAGGAGTCATATATTATGCGGAGAGGTGTAAATGGAGAAGGGGTTCCAAATGAAATCTTCTGAAAATAGTTAAAATGGTATTTTATAAGTAAATTGTTTTGAAACATTTACAGCATAGGTGCCAAAAGATACCTCCTCTGCGAATGTGATATGAGGAAAAGGCTTTCAGAAAGTTATTTATCTTGATAAACAAACTTATCTTAAGTAAATTTTGAAAAATTAAAACCAACAGAATCTCAAAATTGAGTCAGGGCTCCATTTAGACTGAAAGATTTTTCCAAGAGATTGGCTTAAAGAGCAACTTGTCATCTTTGCTCCAGAGGTCAACCTTGGGTCTCTAACAAAGGCAATGCAGTACATTTAGGTAGCACACACAATTTGACTTTTCACTCAAGACTCAGCAATGTGCAATAGGATCAAAAGGAAAAGACAATCTCTTGTCACATATTCTCACATATCCTTCCATAGCCATTATCTGTGTCTGTCTTCTGCCTTCCCTGCTAGTCTATGCCATATTCCTTAATGCATTCGTGAATGGCAGCTGCTTGTCTGATGAGATCCTCATTTCCTGCCTCCAGCCCTGCTTGAGTAAGCTGCACCTTGGCATCAAATCGAATGCCAGATAAGCAGAATTCTTACATGTGCAATTAAAAGCCACTGAAGTGGAGATAACAGCATCCCATGGTTAACTGAATAATTCATGGCAAAATGTTCTCTCTTTATTCATAGCTCCTCACACCCTTGACTTGTTAAGCAGCTAGCACTCTTACTAAAGTACTGGTTTCAGCTGAGACATTTCTTAAGCAACTCCTCTGATCAGGTATTCACATTTTTCACATTACTTTTACCAGAATTTCTGGGCAAGTAGAAAAGAAAGAGGAAAAGGGCCAAAAATTAAAAAGAAAAGAAGAAACCTAAACAAATGTAGGCGCACACACACACACACACACACACACACACACNTTGCTGTCTGTTTTTTTCTGTTTTCTAACTCATGTTACCTCATTTTCTGTGGGGCTGATTATATTTGATATGCTTTATCATTATTGTGTGATGTACCTTACTCTAGGAAAAAAATCTGTAGCAATAATTTTGGGCTTAAGATAAAGATTCAACTTTACAAACTGTTTCTTTTTGCTTTAAGATACCTAGGAGTCCCTCTGGTCTGCTCATAAGTTAACATAAATTCAGAGTTTGTGAGCTTGTAATTGATGTCAACATGGGCTTGACATGAGTATGAAAGCTGATTTTTAAAAATTTCTTCTCAAGAGCTATTCCTTTTGGATAACCCCTCAACGTTAGGAGGATTTCCTGTTAAATCTCAAGTTCTGGATGTGTTCTGGAGTTGGTCCTCTCACACATTTTAGGCAGTTAGAAAAACAAAGTTAAAATTTGGCTAGATGGATTTTTTTTTTTCCCCAAAGTAAAAGCATCTTCTATGCTCTACTTACTTTGTTTGGTACCTCTCTCTCTCATCTGTTTTGTAATGATAATTGCTTACAAACCTTTTAGATTTGTTATGCTTTTTAGAAATTTTCAAGCCTGTCCTTTTTGTTGTTGATTGAGATAAGCTAATCCACCTTTAACTAAGTAGAATTTCAGTGCTTTAATTGTCTATGTTTGTCATGATAAGAATAGGTTGGGGAGCACTGCTGCATATCATTTATTGGCTCCTTCTAACATATTAGTAAAACATTCTAGTGAAAGATCTATCACTGCGAATATAGAAGGAGAGATGATGGGAGAAGAAATAAAATTATGTGAAAACACCGAGAAACCAATAAATATAAAAATGTAGAAAATGCTAAGTACCATAGGAGGGCCCAGGGAAATTACTCTGCAGGTCTATTATGGAACAAATTACTTCCAGTCAGAGTGATCGGAGATCTCTGGAAAAAGAAACATTTGTAAAATATACAGGATTTGAAATGAAATGTTCTATATTAAAAAGAACATGAGTTTTCAGGAAAGACTGCTCTGTATTTGAAAAGCAGCTTTTATATTACCACTTATACGAATTTGAATATGTTACTGGAACTCAATGAATATAAATGCAACCTAAAAGTGATCATATATATCTAACAGAGAATTATGGTAAATAAATGAAAAATTATGGGTTAAGTCTCTAATACAATGCCTAGGCTTTTTTATAGATATTTCATATTTTGCAGTTACTGAATTATTCCAGTTTACAAATGTAGGATATAATTTGATACCCCAGTGAATTATTTTTAGGGGTTTAAATTTAAGTCTTGGGTAAGGAAAACAATGATTAAACTAACGTTATTCAGCACCTACTATGTATCTCACATAATGGTATATATTTTTATGTAAATTACCTTTAAATAGTTCCATTAAATTGTTTTCCTGTAATATAAGTACACTGCTATCTTTAAAGTAGGTCACAACCGTATTGCTATTTTTTGTTTTATTCATTCTGAAATTGCTGTTAGATGGCTGGTGGGTTACTATTGGAGATGATACAAATGAGATATACTTTATAAGGTGTCTTGAATAGATAATCACAAAAGTGCCTCTTGTTTTGGTTTTTATGAGAAAAGGGTGTGTTTGTTAGACATGTACAAGGAGATGTTCAAGGGTAATTGTGAAGACCACTTATCACCCATTTCATGATTCAGGCTCTACATTTTAACTCAGTAACAACTTAAGGGAAAACAAGATCTTCTTTCTCAGTACCCGTTTTTGATGAAAAGGGTTCAACAGAAAAGGGCTGAAAATTGCATGACTAATGAGAACATACAGAAATTCAATCAGGAAAATAAATAAACTTATTTTAAAAGTCAACCACACTTGGAGCCAAAAAGTCCAGGAGGAAAGCAAAATTCCTTTAAATGAGAGAACTGCTTCTTTGTTTGGAAAATACCGTATGGAGACTTTTGAGTTATGTAAGGTGAGTGTCCTTTGGTATAGAATTAAGCAAATACAATTTGGCAAATAAAAGCACAGAATGCTACCCACAGAATGGGAGAAACTTTTGCAAGTCATAGGTCTGAGAGGTAACTTGTACGTAGTATATACAAATAACCATTGCAGTTCAATAGTGAAAAAAGGCAAATAATACAATTTTAAAAAGATGAGGGATATGAATCGATATTCATCTAAAAAAGACATAAAATTGGCCGATAAGGACATAAAAATATGCTTACCATCATTATTTATCAGAGAAATACAAATCAAAACCACAATCAAAAAAGAAACAATAACAATTATTTGAAAAGATGCAGAGAAATTGGAACCCTCATGTACAGATGGTGGGAAAGTAAATGGTGCAGTCACTTTGGAAAACGACTTGGCAGTTCCTCAAACTGGTAAACCTAAAGTTACCACATAGTACAGTAATTCTACTCCTAGATATATACCCTAGAGAAATAAAAGCATACGTTTACACAAACTCTTGTACACAAATGCTCATAGCAGAATTATTCATAATAGCCAAAATGTGAAATAAATGTCCATCAAGTGATGAAATGACAAATAATATACAGTAAATCCATACAATGCAATATTGCTCCATAATAAAGTACTGATACATGCTACAACAGAAATTAACCTTGAAAACGTTATGCTAAGAGAAAGAAGCCAGTCACAAAGGTGTACATAGTTTATGATTCTATTCATATGACATGTCCAAAATATGCACATCTATAGAGAAAGTAGATTTGTGTTTTATTATGTCTGGGGATGACAGGGGATGGGGCATTGAGAGGTAATGGCAAAGATGTACAGGGGTCTTTTTGAGTAGCAAAAATGTCTATTATGACCATGGAGATATGAATTTGTTATTACTAAAAACTATTAAATTGTACATTTCAAATTGCTAAATTGTATGACAGGAATTATATCTCAATAAAGCTATTAGAAATAAAGGAAACCATGTTAAACTGAATTTCAGATAAAGAATGACTTTTTTTTTTTCCAGTAAACAGGCATACCTCTTTTCATTGTACTTCACTTTGCAGATATGCATTTTTTTACAAATTGAAGGTCTGTGGCAACCAAGTATTGAGCAAGTGTACTGTGGCCATTTTACAAACAACATATGCACACTTCCTTTTCCATGTCACCTTTTGGTACTTCCTGCAACATTTCGAACTTTTAAAATTAAAATTAAACCTGTTATGGTGATCTGTGATCAGTGATTTTTGTTATTATTGTAGTTGTTTTGGGGTGCCACAAACCATGTACTTAGAAGGTGGAAAACAATACATAGTGTGGTGGAAGTTGATTCTAACACTTATCAATGATCCTGAGGGGCTCAAGACTTCAGTGGAGGCCAGGTGCGGTGGCTCATACCTGTAATCCCAACACTTTCAGAAGCTGAGGTGGGTGGATCACCTGAGGTCAGGAGCTCAAGACCAGCCTGGTCAACTTGGTGAAATCCCCTTCTCTACTTAAAATACAAAAATTGGCTGGGCGTGGTGGCGGGCACCTGTAATTCCAACTACTTGGGAGGCTAACGCAGGAGCATCGCTTGAACCTGGGAGATGGAAGTTGCAGTGAGCTGAGATTGTGCCACTGCACTCCAGCCTGGGCTAAAGAGAGAGAGACTCAGTCACACACACACACACACACACACACAAGAAAAGAAAGAAAGAAAAAAAAAAAAACGACTTCAGCGGAAAAGTAACGGCAGATGTGGTGGAACAAAACTAGAATTAGGGGTGGAGCCTGAAGATGCAACTGAATTTCTGCAATCCCACTGATAAAACTTGAACAGATGAGGAGTTGCATTTTATGGATGAACAAAGAAAGTGTTTTCTTCACCTGGTGAAGACTCTGTGACCATCGTTGAAGTGACAAGAAAGAATTTAGGGTATTCCATAAACTTAGTTGATAAAGCAGCTGCAGGGTTTGAGAGGGTTGACCCCAATTTTTAAAGAAGTTCTACTGGGGGTAAAATGATATGAAACGGCATCACATGCTACAGAGAAATCTTTCATGAAAGGAGGAGTCATTCAATGCAGCGACCTTCATGGTTGTCTCAAAAATTTTCCACAATCACCCCAACCTTCAGCAACCACCACCCTGATGAATCACCAGCTATCAACATCAAGGCAAGACCTTCCACAAGCAAAGAGATTAGGACTCCCTGAAAGCTCGGATGATTGTTATTATTTTTAGTAAATAAAATGTTTTAAATTAAGGTATGTTTTTTGCAGACATAACGTTATTGCACATTTCATAGACGATATTATAGTATAAATATAACTTGTATATGTGCTGATAAATCAAAAGAGTGTGGCTTTCTTTAATTGCAGTATTTGATGTATTACGGTGGTCTGGAACTGAACTTGCAGGAGGTATACCTGTATTGAGTATATCCCACGTTGCAACCTTATACTTAAAAATTATTTGTTTTTATCTGAAATTAAATTTTAACAGGGAGTCTTGTATTTTAACTCGCAATCCTGTAGAAAATAGATAAGAGAGGTTTAGACAGAAAATTAGAATGCCCTCATAAGCAAGACAAACAGTTTCAGAGTTTATACCCGAACACCAGTGGATTTTCAGAATCCAGAAAGGACAGGGAAGGAATTAATTAGGGGAAAAAGAGGCTACTGATATTTCATTATAATCCAAAGTACTTTAAATTTTCCCCTAGATTGGGAATGGCCAATATATTTTGAGAATAATAATGTTCGACATTCAGTTGTTCTCTGCCTGCATTGTCTTCGTCTTCCTTTACCCAGTAAAACTACGTGACAACGTGCTACAGAATTTGATTTTGGAGGCTGGCCAATCCAATAGGCCTGAAGCTGAGTTCAGAACCACAGCCCAGGGACAAGTTATACAGACAGACAAGCTGAGATGAGAGAAGCTGGCTGAGATGAGAGAAAAGAGCTTTAAAAATCTCTATCTTTTATCCTCCTAGGAAAATACCAGATAAAAATAATTCCTGAGAGGTTTTGGTTTTGTTTTTTGCTTGTTTGTTTGTTTTTAGTAGAGCAGCTACAACCCTCTATTTCCAGGAACAGTGATTCCCATCATTTTACTGAGTAAAAACTAAAGCCCCAGGAGACTAGAATATTTGGATCCATTTAAATCGCTATGTGGAAAAAGGCTTTTTAACCACCATTTCCATGTATTAATTTTGACTAAAGCTGCCCTTAATGGATGTGGACAGGAAATCATCTTATTCCATACACTGAAATAATATTTATAGGGCTCATACTAGGTGGAAGCTCTAGGACAGCTTCTGGGAAATTTGTAAGTGAATTAGACAATCCACCTTCTCAAGAATCTAACAGACTAGTCGAGGAGAAAGAAACTAACACATACTCCCATAGCATAGGGAAAATGATCTACCATAGCACACATCCCATCATATTCATTTAAAATACTACTATTTTCGTTTAGGCAAAGCCCTAAACATTTTTCTTCCAGAATTTCTGTTCCCTCCCTACAAGTCTCATTTATAGTCACCTTTCAAAAACAAAGCTTTAATCATGGTTTCACTGCCCTTAAAATTCTTCATTGACTACATGTTTTCAACTGCATAAAGTTCAAAGACTTCACCATAGCCACTAATTCTTCCCCAGTTTGGTTGCATCTTACCTGTCTAGCTTCAACTCATCTTTCTCCCCCATGGACCTGAGGCTCCAGCATGCCCAATAATTTTTGCCATGTTAAAATAATAACAAAATTATTTAAAATCACATATTTCTTCTGAGCAGGAGGACTGTGTTAAGCAAGGTCCTTCTGCTCTTCAAAGCACACTGATACGGTTGAATACACAAAACAGAGCCCAGAAGAGAGATGGGGCCAGGCTGGGTACTGAGGACATAAGCTGAAGAAGCTGCCTGTGGAGTGCTCCTATGAAGGAAAGGGAAAGGGAATTTAAAGAACAATCAGGATTTAAATAAATGTGATGGTGTTTGTGTTGTCATCACGTAAGCCTCTGCCCTTACCTCCACCCTGTAACCCCTACATTGCTAAATTTTCAGAACAATCTGTTACATTCAAATGACTTTTAAGGTTGGTTGGGAGGTATCGAAATTGAGCAGGTGCTGAAGTTTCACATCTGCGTCCAGGCAATGAAGAACAGAGAAAGCTTTCACAGAATGGTAAGGTAACTCAAATTTAGAGGATGAAATAGAAGTAGAAGTGACCATGAAACTATAAATTCTCCTAAGTACTCTCTGAACACTTGAAGTACTCCGGACAAGCAAGGAGCTTGGGATGAGGATCCATTTGATCAGATCTCCAGGGGCAAAGGAACCTGCCCTGTAAACTCCACCTGTTACACCACACACAGGTTTTCAGTGCCTCAAGTTTAGACAAAATTGTTTAGTAGGATTCCTGTGAAAGTCTTTGAGATCACATTGTAGCTGCACAGGCCAGGAGTGAACATCTGGGGAAATGCAATAGGATTACATTGATTCATAGGGGAACACCCATAATATCATTTCCCCTTGACCTCTACTGAGCTGGCTTCATTATCGAATCTCTTGGTGTTATGAGAGGCATTAATTTCTGAACTGTTCAGGCTGGTAGGTGGATTGTTAGTATCAGGTGTCATCTATTATACCTCACAATGGGATTTTTTGAACGTAAGCATGCTGATAAAATCAGGGATCAATCCAACAAATGAGAAATTGCCCATTCAGACCACCCTTCCTTCCACCTCTCTCTGTGGACCTTAATGGCCCTGTCACCAGCTGCCCTTGAAGATGAAACCTCTACAGTGTTAACATGAGTTATGTTAACTTCTTCACATATCATAATAAAAATACAAGCCTAGCCAGAGAAAATTACTTCCATGTGTAAGGCCAAACAAAATATTTTTAAAGAAAATGTAACTTTTAATGTTCATCATTCTAAACATTTACAAATGACTAATATATGTGTGTGTTGGGGGGGAGCAGACACTTTTTTCTAGTGTATCTACTATTCTGCCATGTTGTGATCTGCTTATCATTCATTGTTAGATTGAAAGTTCCACAGTAGCATGGATTTCGCCTCCCTTGGTAACTGACATAGCCTCAGCACCAGCCTCTGACACATGGTAGATGAATGTATTTCAACAAATGATTCATTAGGCAAAGGATGTTGCCATCTATAATTATTCTGTTGGTCTATTTCCTTTATCACATGTAAACAATTTTGACTTCAAAGTATATAGCCATATAGTTAAAATATGTTATTTAAAAAGGATTGGCTAATTTTTATTGTTTCCTATGTGCTAGGTACACTTTTAGGTACTTTATCTCCTTTTGTCTACTCCACTCATTTTACAGGTTGGTAAAATTTAAGAAATGTGTCCTATGTCAACAGTAAATGTAAGAGTTGAAAACTGAATCTAAAGCCTTTCTTATTCCAGAGCTACTCTTCACTTTGGACCACTGGCCAATGTGTTTCCCCAAATACACGTAGATCTATCCCATAGGACAGAGTCCCTGATGCATGAGACAAAAGTTGTCAGGATGTAAGTCTCTGCTTAATGTTATTTTCTCTTTTCCTTATCCAGTAGGGAGCTTATATAAAGTTTTGCATTAAAAATATTGATTATGAGCTAAATTTGTATATTTGGTGAACAAGGAAGCTAACAATGTGAGTCCTAGCATAATTGCCTCAAATTTGGATTGCTAGCTCTTCATCTCAGTGTAGGATTATATTTATTCTTACCAACCCTCCACCTACTTCTACAGAGAGAAACATACAGACACACACACACACACACACGGGGGACAGCATGAGAGAGAGAGACAAGACAAGGAGTGAAGATTAGTGATTGAGAAAACATAATGAAATACTGCTTAAGAAGATTTCTTCCTAACATTTTGAAGACACACTTGTGCTACCACAAGATTACATATTCCTAGACTAAATCCATCAGTGACTACAGCAGCAATTTTAGTTTAGGATCATTGGATATTTAAGCAAGGCAACATCCTTTGGACAGTGTTCAAACTGAACACTTACGTTCAGTAAATCAAACGAATAATTGTAATTACTTTCCTTAAATGACAGAGAAAACTGCTATGCTTATTTAACATACATACTTTTTTCCCCTTATTTTTCCATTTCACTCCCAACAATGACTCCAGTGAAAAAATGCAAATATAAAGAAAAAGTGTGTATAGAACTGTTAGAATCTCATTAGGCCAGATTGTATCTATAAAAGAAAGAAATTTCCACGGAGACCTAAGAAGAATACCTGGACAAAATCCACTCCCATATTCTGTTGAAAAAATCTGTCAGACAGAAAGAGTGTGATGAACCTGGGATGAAAACAAAGTATTTTCACCCAAATTCATGAAATTTATTTGCATAGGAAGCATCGTGTATATTACAAGATTAAAAAAAAATTAAAAAACTCGTTAAATGCAAAATGACTAAGAAAGAGCATTGTTCCATATATGCTTTACTGGTGATTTGTATTTTCAATTGCATTTTTCCCTGCCAATAAAACTGGGTTTCAGTAATGAATACCTTCTTATTTTTGGCATTCAGTGGGTTGAGTTTGACACATATATTTTTTCTTTCCGGTAACATTAGCCTCTTGGTCACCTTTGTAAAAGCATTTGAAAATAACTCTTACTTCCTGATTTCTTGAAAAATCCTAAAAATACAAAATTAATCTGGAGAGAAGCTTTGTCATTTCTAAGCCAAAAAGTAAAGAATTATCTTGGTACAAATGTAATTAAATTTGGTTGATAAAGAAAAGGTGAAATTGTTGATTAAAAAAATCTTTCATCGAAGGCCATGAATAACACAAGAGGTTTCATTATGGGTTACTTTACCATCCTTATTTTTTTGTAACCTGCATTGAGGATTTACATTTTCCTTCATTAAAATCTACCCAAAAGGTCATTATGCATTATTTGTATGTGTGGATGCTAGATATATTTTTGAAATGGCTCCCAGTTCAGTTCCTTATACTTAGTATATTGGTTGATTGGGCTCCCCCGTTACTCCACTAACCATCGAAGTCTGGTCATGAGGCTGACCTTGGGAGAAAGTAAAGATGCAAAACCTGGAGGTCTGTAGTGGTAAGTCCTACATACATGGAAAAGGAAGTAAAGCAAAATTGAAAGTGGTCTGTTCTGGATTTTGTAAAGAAACGAAGCAACTAGGGAGAGTGAGAATGTCATAGACAAACCTCATTGCCTCCTATCTTCCCCTTACTGTACTTACACTAACTCAGGTGCATGCGCGCATGCACACACACACACACGCACATACACACACACACATACACACACACACACACACACACACACGATGTTCCAACCATTCAAAATAGACACCAATCTATGCTGCTACAAAAGAGTCTTAGAGGCCTCATGTAGAGATTGGCCACACAAGTTCTGAGACAATTACTTATTGACCAACCTACATGGGAAATCTTTAACAGTTGTTAAAATATTTAACAACTGTTGGGGTCATTCTGGTACAAATTGTCTTGGATGTTTGGGATCACGGCTGATCATGTGTGCTTTCAGGATCCAAACATCCCAGAGTAAGAGACAAATATAAAAATGTACACAAAAGTTGGGGAACTCCATCTCACTCTGCAGAATGGGCACAGTTGGCCCTGAATGGAGATACTGTAAACTTCTAGAAGAAGACCTGCATGGAGCCACTTTCAAAATGGTATGGTGGTAGTGACATGGAAGTGGTGGCCACTAAATTGGCTTAAAAATTGTTTAATGGTTTTGTTATTGATGTTGTAGGCAGGGCAACAATTTGGAAGAAGGAGAAGCAAGTGAAGGAACAGATAACTTTTATACAAAATAAATGCCTAATGTGTCACTGCATGTCCAATAAGTGATGTGAGCAGATCTGAAACCTTCTTACACTTGGAAAATTTCCCTAATTCCCATCCTTGTTCCCATTTGTATAGTAACTAAAGGAAAACTGGTGAAACAATAGAGTCACCAATGACACATAGCAGCTCTACTTCCCAAGGCACCCTGCCAAACGCACACATTTCTTACTGTTAGGTTGATCTGTATAGAGAATCTGCCTGTATAGTGAGGTAATCTCCTAACAGATGAAGATAGAGCATGCATTAAAACAAAAACAGTAAATTACTCATTGGCTCAAGAATGGTAATTTAAATGAGGTTCCTTGGGTATTTATTTTGTGTGTGTTGCTGTTGCCATTTGGTTGTTATATTGTTTGCTTTTGTTTTGTTCTGTTACATTGTTTGTTTTTTCTTTTGAAATGAGACACAACTGGAAACTTACATCATATAGTTTTCAAGTAAATATAAATAAAATCACTTTGAGATACCACTAAATCTCCTACAGACGGGCAAAAATCAGGAAGTCTGACAATCCCATGTGCTGCCTCATGATAGCATATGTGGAGCAGTAGAGGCCCTCACACCCTGGCAGCTGGAGTAGAAACTTGTATTATATCTTTGGAAAACAACTTGGCATTATCTTAGGAAGACGTAGATGAACATGCTGTGATCCAGTGGTTATATTCTAGTGGTCTCATTTAACATGGCAAAAAGAAAAACAACAAAACTAGAAACACCACAAGTATCCACTAGAATATATCAACAATTTGTGCCATATCCTTGTGAAAATGGCCATACTGCCCAAAGTAATTTATAGATTCAGTGCTATTCCCATTAAACTACCATTGAAGTTCTTCACATAATTGGGGAAAAAAAAAACTACTTTAAAATTCATATGGAAATGAAAAAGAGCCCTTATAGCCAAGGCATGCCTAAGCAAAAAGAACAAACTGGAGGTATCAAATTACCTGACTTCAAACTACAAGGCTACTGAAAATAAATGCATAAATAAATAAATAAATAAAACAAAAACAAACAAACAAAAAAACAGCATGGTACTGGTACAGAAACAGACACATAGACCAATGAAACAGAATAGACATCTCAGACACAAGACCGCACATTTACAACCATTTGATCTTCAACAAACCTGACAAAAACAAGCAATAGGGAAAATATTCCCTATTTACAATTGGTGCTAGGAGAACTGGCTAGCCATAAGCAGAAAATTGAAACTGGACACATTCCTCATACCTTAAACAAAAATTAACTGAAGGTGGATTAAAGCCTTACATTTAAAACCCAAAACTATAAAAACCCTAGAAGAAAATCTAGGCAATACCATTCAAGACAGGTGGGCGAAGACTTCATGACAGAAATGTCAAAAGCAATTGCAACAAAAACAAAAATTTACAAATGGAACCTAGTTAAATTAAAGAACTTCTGCACAGAAAAAAAAAATATATTATCAGAGTGAACAGACAACCTACAGAAGGGGAAAAATAATTTTGCAATCTATCCATTTGACAAAAGTCTAATATCCAGAATCTACAAGGAACTTAAACAAATTTACAAGAAAAAACAAACAACCTCATTAAAAAGTGGGCAAAGGACATGAACAGACACTTCTCAAAAGAAGACAGGCATGCAGCCAATAAACATGGAAAAAAGGTCAACATTATTGATCATTAGGGAAATTCAAATCAAAACCACAATGAGATACCATCTCATGCCAGTCAGAATGACGATTATTTAAAAGGCAAGAAACCACAGATGCTGGCAAGGCTGTGGAGAAATGGGAAAACTATTTTATTTTATTTTATTTATTTTATTTATTTTATTTTATTTTATTTTATTTTATTTTATTTTATTTTATTATTTTTCGAGACAGAGTCTCACTCTATTGCCCAGACTGGAGTGCAGTGGCATAATTTCGGCCCACTGCAAACTCCACCTTCTGGGTTCCAGTGATTCTCCTGCTACAGTCTCCCAATTAGCTGGGACTACAGTTGTGTGCCACCACACCCAGCTAATTTTTGTATTTTTGTAGAAATGGGGTTTCACCATGTTGCCTAGTAAAATAGAAATGCTTTTACACTCTTCATGGGAATGTAAGTTAGTTCAACCACTGTGAAAGGCAGTGTGGAGACTCCTGAAAGAACAGAAATACCATTTGACCCAGGAATCCTATTACTGTATAAACCCACAGGAATATAAATTATTCTGTTATAAAGATACATGCACGCATATATTCAGTGCAGCATTATTCACAATAGCAAGGACATGGAATCAACCTGAATGCCCATCAATGATAGATTGGATAAAGAAAATGTGGTACATGTATACCATGAAATACTATGCATTCATAAAAAGGAATGAAGTCATGTCCTTTGCAGGGTCATGGATGGAGCTGGAAGCCATTATCTTCAGCAAACTAATGCAAAAACAGAAAACCAAATACTACATGTTCTCACTTATGAGTGAGAGCTGAACAACGAGAACATATGGACACAGGGAGGGGAGCAACACACACTAGGGCATGTAGAGGGTTGTGGGAGGAGGGAGAACATCAGGATAGATAGCTAATGCATGCTGGGCTTAATATCTAGTTGATGGGTTAATAGGTGTAGCAAACCACCATGGCACACATTTACCTATGTAACAAACCTGTATGTCCTGCACATATATTCCAGAAATTAAAATAAAAAAATTTGTGGCATATCCATGCAGTGGAATATTATAAAATAGTGATAATGAAGAAATACAACTATTGGTATCTATGTGAATGAATTTAAAAATAAATGACATTGAACTAAAATGACAAATTTACAAAGGAATATACTACAGTTTCATTTATATAAGAGTCAAATAAAGGCAAAACTATATAATTAAATGTTTTTTATACTTACATATATGATAAAACTAAAAAGAGAAACAAGAAAGAAAATCTACCAAAAATCCACTCTGGCAGTGATCAGAATAGCATGCAATGAGGGAGTGACATAAAAGAGCTGAAACTTACTGAGAGTGTACATTTAAAGTAGGCCTTGGATAGATTGGGGTTTTGTTATTCTCCTTTAAAATATACATATATGACAGGGCACGGTGGTCCATACCTGTAATTCCAGCACTTTGGGAGGCCGAGGCCAGGAGTTCAAGACCAGTTTGGCCAACATGGTGAGACCCCATCTCTACTAAAAATATAAAAAATAGCCGAGCGTGGTGGCATACGCCTATAATCCCAGCTACTAGGGAGGCTGAGGTAGGAGAATCACTTGAACCCAGGAGGCAGAGGTTGCAATGAGTCGAGATCACATCACTGCACTCCAGCCTGGGCGACAGAGTGAAACTCCATCTCAAAAAATAAAAAAAAAAATAAAGAAATAAAAATAGATTATACATGTATGGGATATGTACATGTATATTCACTATATATAGCCTATATATGTATATTTTATATATTTACACATAATATTTGAATGTTTCATGGATTTTATAAGCTCAAAATATAGAAAAGTAAGAACAATAAACTTCAGCTTTGCATGCACATATCAGCAACTACCTTATGGTACTGTTTTATTTATCAGAAAAGATACCAGAAAATTATCTTCGATATTCATTGGAGAATACAGGCACACTCTCTAAGAGGTGTGCTTTATCTGATCTTAAAAATGAAACAATAGGCCGGGCGCGGTGGCTCAAGCCTGTAATCCCAGCACTTTGGGAGGCCGAGACGGGTGGATCACGAGGTCAGGAGATGGAGACCATCCTGGCTAACACGGTGAAACCCCGTCTCTACTAAAAAATACAAAAAACTAGCCGGGAAGGCCGGGCGCGGTGGCTCAAGCCTGTAATCCCAGCACTTTGGGAGGCCGAGGCGGGCGGATCACGAGGTCAGGAGATCGAGACCATCCTGGCTAACATGGTGAAACCCCGTCTCTACTAAAAATACAAAAAAC